>NC_041370.1:18992834-19030334 GCF_900634415.1 Cottoperca gobio | reverse complement strand
TCCTCCCCTTCTATAATCCTTCCCTCCATCCTTCGTTGCCGTCTGTCTTCCACACCACCTGCGCTTTTAAATCCCCACATCAGGATGGACCACTTTACCTGAACACACACTGCCAGTAAATACACACCCGGGCACATAAACACATGCATGCGCCCTCACCCAAATCCCACACACGCAAACATACAAGTATGTACACACACATGAACTGTCCCTGACAACATGACAACAGCTAGCAGCAGCTGCTTCCATCGCCTAGCAACGGCCAGCTTGATAGATGACCCAACGATGGATAATTACCGTAAATCACCAGAGCTCACACGCTAAAGGAGCGAGAGGGGCGAGAGAGATTGAGAAAGACTGAGAAAGAAGCAGAGAGAGAAAAGAGTAGGGAGTGAAAGGGTTCAGAAACAGAGGGTTGGGACTGGTCATGTGTGCACTAATGCACCTTGATGAGCTCAAATGCATCCGCCTTTTAAAGCACACACACAATACACTCCGACAAATACAATAAACCTGTGTATATGCATGAACACTGATAGAAATGCACATCTGCATATGTACAAATGCGCTTGTGCACTTTGTCGTGTTTACAACACAAACTCACACATACGGACTGGCAGCATTGTGGCTGTAATCTGACACCACAGGCCCCGCCTCCCTACAGAGGCGCTTGTCTGTCACAGATTCACCTCTTTTTCACAGAGGCGCCAATCAAAGGCCAAGCAGTGCTGTGGGGCGGGTCTAAATGCTGCTGTGTAGAGCAGAGGGTACGGTGTACTGGAAGTAATGGAACACAAAACTGATACCTGATAATATTAATGTTTTGGTCACTGTATTATAGGATGATGTTAAACAAGTTGCACCTAAAAGTCCCTCTGAATATGACTCCATTGACCTGCAGTCTTATTTGTTTATTCTAAATTTAGCAAACATGACAACTTACCTACAGAAGTTTTACATAATTGCACTCCAGACAAAGTTTACTCCCAAATTATCATCAGATCTTCGATATGCACACGCAGCTGCTCTATTTACTTCCCCTTTATTTTCTGCTCTCCCAGACATGCAATCTGTCCCTCTCTTTCCCTTCTTTCTTTCCTTGCACCCCTGCCTCCCTCCCTCCCTCCCTGTGCGAGTCCTGGCTGCTGCAGACATTTGATCTGGCTGCCTTGTGATAGATTGACAGGTAATGAGGAGGTTGAAGGGGCGTTGGAGACAGGAGCAGGTGTTCAGCACAGTCTTTTTGGCCAGCGCTAAGCTGCCATGTCCTTCACTGCTGCACTCCGCTTCCTCCCTCTCTCACTCATTCTTTCCCTCCTTCTTTCCTTCCTTTTTTCCACCTTGCCCCCCTTTTCTCTTTCCTGAGAGAAGAGGACTATGCAATCCATCACGCGGTGACACGGTCGGACATAGACTGTCTTTATATGGGGAAAAACGCGCAGGCTGTGGAAATAAATAGAGAAACGAACATGCAGTCCCATGCTGGCAGCAGCAAACTAGGCCTCGGACTGATCAGTCAAACTGTGTCAAGGAGAGGATGAGACTGATATGGTGCATCCTTTGTAGAGGAGACCGATTTTAAGATGCTGATACTGGTACCGACATGACTTCTATAATGCTCAAAAGATTACATTATCATATGCATCCCCTCAAAATTAGTCTCGTGGGTTAGAAAAGCCTCTGAAACAGCATTTCAACCAATTCCAAAAGTCTCTTGAAAGCCGAACTAATGACATTCCATTAGATTTAGCAGCTCTGCAAGGTAGGGAATGCAGGTTTCGTTGCAGGATTTACACACTTAGGTTGGCGAGTAAATCCTCCCACACCAAACTGAGGTGCATTTTCTGGTCAGCTGCCTGAAATAAAAACATTACTAACAGTCATATTCACCTGCTGTAGTCAGGCAGAAATGGTAACTACCTCACATCAGAGGCGGGCAGCCTTGTCTGGCCGAAATCCAACAAGAAGCCAATATCATGAAACACACAGTATAAATCGGTCCGACGCTACACCTATCTGAGTCATTCTACATTTTAACTTTTCAAAATCTTCGTTTCAATCCTGCTGACATAGCGAAGCACCGCTGTGCATCATACCTCGCAAACTAAGGAGGAGGAAAAAGCAGAGAGGAGGAGGATGAGTGGGAAGACGAAGCAGCATTTGGAGGATGTGGAGAAGTAAAGACGAGTCAAATCAAAATTTGGGATGCGAGTGTTTTTAAAATGTGCATTAAAAGTCATTCGCTTTGGTTCAAGGTGAGGGAGAAGCGGGGCTTTGCTGCATTTAGGTGTTATATTGGTTGCATTTCACAGATGAAAATGTCAAGCAGAGCTAAATGTGTCGACAGAAATCACAATGAAATCTGTGTCCTTCATTGGTCAGGAATTCAGTGCTGGAAATATGAACTACACCGACTGCCGTCCGTGAGTAGATGCACGTTTCCTTGTTGATGTGGTTGGTGGGTGTAGTGTGTAGAAAGAAAATAGTTCCTACATGAAACATGCTCACAAGGTCTGTGGAATATCTTAAGCAACCGGGTCATGGTTTCTGGAAAGAAACATTGCTGTTTTCAAAAAGTATTTTGTTGGCGCTTTGAGCAGCATAAGCCGAGTGCCATCCAGCTCTCTTATTTTCGAGAGAAGGAAAACATCTCTACTGCCGATATCTCCAACACTCGACAACTAGATTGATAAATAGCTCTACGGGAAAGGGGAAAACATATGTATTTTAATTTTGGGGTGAACTGTCCCTTTAAACTGTCATTCATGGCAGGTTTAACCCAAAATGAGCTAGCTTGGAGCAGTTGGCTTGGAGATTTTTAATCCAAACTAATTCCCAGTGCACTGGGAAACTTTCTCTCTGTTGAATTGCTGTGCGACATATGTCTCAGGGCTAAGGTGGAAACCAAAGGCTTTGCTGAAGCTACTGCTGTAGCTTTGACAACACCTTAAATGCAGCGAGGGTGGAGCTCGTATTGTCATCATAGGAGCCAGAGGACAGAGACAGTGGGGGGAAAACAAGGCTTGAGCCTGTAAATCCACCCCTCCAGTTTATTACCCAACATTAAAGGACATGTCACCCTCTTAAATCAGCAGGCCGAGGGGAGACAGCGGGGCTAAAACAGGGAGCATCTGCATGTTCCCTCAAACATTCCTGAGAGGTGAACAAACCGCTCGACCACCTACGACCATGAACATCATAGTGTAAAACTATTTGAGATTACAAGACATGATGGATGCCATTGGCTTGATGTCATGACTTTGTGGAGCAAAGTGAGGGTTTGTATACAAAGAGAAACTTTTGTGTGCTGTTATCTTGGTTTTGTTTTTTATCAGCATTTTCCTCCAAATGGATTTAAACAGCCAACACCTGGTCAGCTATGACCAGCTTTCCTACTTATTCACAGCTTCACCTGGACAGTACAGACAGTGTAATTATATCAAATAACTCTAGATAAGAGTGTGTAGAATTAAAGAGGAAGCCACCAAGCTTAAAAATTAGCCTTTCCCAATTGTCATCCTACTCAAAGAGAACCTGTTTAAAAAAAAAAAAAAAAAAAAAAAACGTCATTGACGCGCAATCACATTCAAACACACTCGCCTGTCAGTTTATAACTCTCCTAGTCTCACACACACGATGACACACTCGCACTCGCACACACAGACCAAAACGTTGTCCAACACACAAATAGACACCCACACATACACACTTTTTAAGCCCTCGCCTGGCATCAGCTGTCACACAACCTGTCTCGGCGAACTAAGCGGAGACAGACGCTGTCAACTTAGAGTGCCTCAAATGCCCACATCCAGCCAGGCAGAGGAGAAATCAAGCCTGTCTCCCAGTATAATTTGCGCTAATCCTTCATGGGAGATAGTAAAGTCTATGGCATATCTGCCTAATAGCATCAGTCACCGGCAGGTTCTAATCTCATATTTAGACCCATTTCCATCACGGACTGACGACAAAAGCACCAGCACAAAGTGTGATTACCTTCTTATTTTTTACATTTCTGCATGACTTGACTCCTGATAATGGTGGGGGGGATTTTATAAAACATGAGAAGCAAAAACTTTGAGGTTCTTTTTCTTAGTGGAGGAAGAAGAAAGTCATTTCAGAAGACAGGTAAGATGAAAAAAACAGGGAGTAAAGTAAGTGGCGAACTGTATCGGGAGAGAAAAAGTGGAGGTAAAGAGAGTGAAAACCTTTCAGTCAGGAGCCTGCACACACTCACTTCGCATTCACATTTACACATCCTCACGCACACACCCTTACACACTCGCCTTTTCAAAGCGTTTACAACCTGTGGTGTTTGTCCTGCTCTGCTGGCTGCTTTACCACGTGCATTTGAATGCCGACTGGAGTGCATCCCTCTCTTTCAGACAGCGCCATAAAAGACGACACACACAATGAGAGCTCTTTTCAGCCGAGTGGGGCTGCCTGGGGGTTGGGAAGCACCTCGGAAAACCGCCACAGCACTTCAACTCTCAGGGCACACAATGAGGTGCTGAGCCTTGATGAATAATAATAAGAGATTATTCATAAAGATGACAAACAGAACAGAAACAAACTATACAACGTGTTGGGGATGAAAAGTCCTTTAGTTGTTGCTCTACAGAGTGTGTGTTGTCTGAGTGTGTGTCTCCAAGAGTGACCTGGCAAAAGCAGGGAGACAAAAAGAAGGGGAGGGTAGCGCAAAAGATCCTAATGAAGCTGTAAATCAGAGTCCGATGAGAACAGGCTCTGAAGCAGGATCACATCACTGGAGATCAATGCAGACAGCTCCACACACACACACACACACACACACACACACACACACACACACACACACATACAAACACACACACACGCACACACACACACTCAGACGGGAATAGAGACGAGAAACAGTCAGACGCGAGCCACAATTCCCAAGTGAGGCCGACTTATGAAGGTAAAAGCAAATACATGAGCATACACACATTCATTCTACACAAAGTGACACACACTCTACACACACACATCTACAATCTATTAAAGTTCCTCTACGCCGCCACCCCCCACCCATCAGAACCCACCCATGGGCTCAGGAGTCCCACCTCCTTGTTCAATCCCGCTCGTCTGAATAATATCGGCCGTGATGAATGGCGCCATAACTCTGATATCCACAATCAATCTCTGCTTTAAAGACACATCCATCTTCTGTAATGCTGACGCTGGGGGTGTGTGGGGTGTGGGGAGGTGGCGGAGGGGTGCTCGCCTGACCTCCTAGTGGGAGGGTGGAGTACGGGTAGAGAGGGGCTCAAGGGTGCCGATGGAAGGAAGAAGGGGAGAACTGAGTGATGTCTGTCAGCTCACATCTGGCTGCAAAAATAAATGAGGCTTATGAAGACAAATGAAAGGAGGGCCGTCCTCCCGGACCCCCCCCCCCCCCCACACACACACACACACACACACACACACACACACCTCCCTCCTGACACACACAGACACACAGAGAGTGTAGAGGAAGGAGGCGAAAAGACAAAGAGAGGTGAAAACAGTGCCCAGTCTTTCTGCATCTCAACACTGTTGAATGTACATTCCACATCAGCGTGAGTTGAGTCGTCCGTATGTGCCAACATGTGCTCAAGAACTGTGTGAAGAAGATTTTTTTATTGGGCTTTAGCTAAACTCGGCTGCACATTACAATCAATGAAAAGCTTTCACTGCTCAAGAGCATTTTCTCAACAAGAAAAGAAAGATATCAAGATGGCCGCTGTGGGAGTGAAACTCTCCTCCCTGAACTCATACCTATGCTGTGTGTATGTGACGGGGGGCGGAGAACTATTTAGTGGGCTGGGGGGGGGGTTTAAAGAGTGAACTATCCATGACCTGTTAGAAGGGTCACTCTTCAGTGACACCACCACTGAATATTCTTCTTAATGATGTACCACGTCTTTTAACCCCCGCAGACAAAGCAAGGAAACATTATACTGTCAGGAGGGCTCCCCCACAACTCCTTTTTTTCTCTTTTACCCCTCACTCACTCTCTCTGTCTGCTCACCACCTCATGCTGCCCGGAGTTGGAACTTTAATTATTAAACAGAGAATTCTAACCAAAGTTTTTCAGCCGGGTCGACTGCTAACAGTATAAATATACTCTGTTGAATCTGCTATCAGAAAGCAAAGGTGAGCGGGCACAGATGGTTAAAAATGTTAAGTATCTAAAAACCCTTGAATGCCTAAAATACATAAAAGTCCTAACCTATAGAAACATATCCTTGCATCTAATATTAGTAGCCACCAAAATGATGACACTGTTATGTATTCACTGTGATAAGATATGTAGTACTGGCTACTAAATGGTAACATTGATCTAGAATTATATGATTTATTCAGATATATTGACCTCCACCAAGGAGGTTATGTTTTCGGTTTGGTTTGTAGGTTTGTTATTTGTCAGCAGTATTACAGAAAAACGACAGGCCGGATTTTCTTGAAACTTGGTAGAGGGGTGTAGCATGGACCAAGGAAGAACCCATTAAATATTGGAATGGATCCGCATTATTTTTCACTTGTGAAAACGGCCCTTCTAATTCCAAATAAATTCAAGGTAATTTGACTTGATCTCTTCCAAATTGGTCGCACTTGCTCAAGAGAAAAATGCTACAAAATAAGACGTGGTTCAGTGGTGGAAAAACATGGCAACGCAGCCTTTCTTACTGCAACTAAACACAGGTCAAGAGGCAGATCACAGTGTTCTTAAAGTCTAATCTGGCCGTGGTGGAGGACGGAAAGGGCACCCAGGTGAGATAGGTTATTGATTCTGCAAGTGGCTGGCAAGGAGTTAACCCTAGCTAGGGCCGATGATGGGGGTGCACGAGGGCTTGGGATGAAAGGTGAGCCGATGATGGATGAGAGGAAGCTGGAAATGGAGTGCGTGCAGTGAGGTAAGACATTAGCACAAAAAAAGTTGTAGATAGGCATGCCATGACTGGACTGACACAGCTTGCTATTGTAACTGACACATCGGTAACAACGGGCGTTCCTATGTACAAGCTGCTCTGCAACGTAATGCGTTCTTAAACAGGCCTCAAGCGTTCAGTTCCGTGATCCCGTAGACCTGCGACTGGGGCCCGACCAGCCGGGAAAGCTGTAATATCTGTCAAACAACTCTTCAGTAGCAGGTATGGAGAGAGAGAGAGAGAGAGAGAGAGAGAGAGAGAGAGAGAGAGAGAGAGAGAGAGAGAGAGAGAGAGAGAGAGAGAGAGAGAGAGAGTGTGTGTGTGTGTGTGTGTGTGTGTGTGTATATAAATGTTTCCAGGCTACTACAAGATAAAATGAATAAAAAAGACAGGAAAGTAAATAAAGAATGATATGGGGAGAGTGAGAGCAGCTATGCTCTAATAAGACTACAGTAATAACAATCAGATCAGTCTTTAACCAGATCAGCAACAGCAAGACAAACAACCTCTTACCCGGCAGGAGTATGACACACACACACACATACACACACACACAGAAAAATGCCAATTCACTAATCCAATTGGCAAGCTGAAGTTACAGCATTCAAAATCTTTCGGTACCAACACATTGGGACTGAAGTGGTATTAATGCAATCACTGGGTGATCATTTTATGAATGACATTTTATGAATACATTCTGTAGGTTGTTGAGTTGTTAGCTTGAAGGGTTTTGAATGCTTTCTTAATGTGATTTCTTCTTTCAGAATTTTCTTCAAAGTTGGACTGACTTTGGCTTCAAGGTATAGCAAGTGACTGTATTCAGTGGCGCTACCATGCATACACAAACACACACACGTCGACTGTGTGAGTACAGAGAAGACAGAAAACATTACAGAGCCCTTTTATTTGGCACCAGGCAAAGTGAGCAGGGAGGGTGGAGGTGGTCAGAGGAGGGGGGGGGGGGGGTGAGAGGAGAGAAAACGAGGAGGAGAGTGAACGGCGGGGGCGGGCTGAGGGAGTAGAGATGAGGGGAGGGAGGGAGGGAGGGGGGGAGGAAGGGAAGGAGAGAGGGAGGGTTGAGCGTTGGAATGAACTCTCTCAGGCTTTGTGGTGCACGTTTCCCAAGGCCCCCGCCTGGCCCCTTTGATAAATGACACATGTCATTCTGTCAGCTTGTGACACTGCAGCTGGGAGGCCCTGTGATGTATGGCTCTGCTGAAAAAGGAAATCAACTTTTTTCCCTTCTCTCTCCCCCTGTTTCTGTCTCCCTCTCTCTTCCCTTCTTTCTCCCTCCCTCTTCGCCTCGGCCCAGGCTGAGAGCATGGCCTTTTTATATGAGGATTTAGGTTTCCTCTGGTCCAGTAAGCCCCCCCCCCCCCCCCCCCCCTCCCCCCAGGCAGGCATGCATGCAGCCAGGTTGCGGCTGGTTTGTTCTCCCGTACGTACGTACACACACACACACACCACACACTCACAGTGACGCAGCTATTATGATCACGAACAAAGCCGTAACCCGAGGAAAAGGGGGCAACGCCACCTTGGAGGTGGATCCGGGATTTATGGCTAAAAGCCGAGGAAGTAAACAAAGTATGCACTTTTTTGTAGGCAAGGGGAGGGGGGGCAGGTTGGGGGGGGGCAAGATTCCGGTCGAGCAGGATGGCTGGTGTCTCCCACTGGGTCATCTGTCATCCATGTGTCTGACTGGAGGACGAGCACACACAGCAAACATCGTGCATACACACACTCACACTCCCACAGGAACTGGGATGAACTAAGAAAAGTATGCCCACACACACACACACACACACACACACACTAACGCGGGCACATACTGTACAGATGCAGGCAGATAAATATGCACACTCGAAAAGAGATTTCAGCGCAAATACCTGCACTATCAATCTTCAAACAGTGAGGAAAAAAATGAAAACAAAGACGCGATGAGATTTTATTTCACAGGGCACAATGAGTGTAGCCAATGAGCTGCTCCCGCGAGGCCTGCCCTAACCCTCCCTTCCTGGCAGATTAGCCTATCACTGGCATCCCATTGACCCCTCCATTCCATGCGCCGCCCACGCAAATGGGTGAGCCAGCATAAAGAAGACCAATCTCTCTCTTTCCCTTTTTTTTTTCTTCGTCTGCATGCACACTTTCTTACTCTCTCTAATCATATTCTAGTTCTTACACTTCCTCTCTCTCCCTCTCTCTCTCTCTCTCCCTCTATCTCTCCCTCTCTCTCTCTCTCTCCCTCTATCTCTCCCTCTCTCTCCACCCCCTCCTTCCTCTCGTTTCTCTCTCAACGGCTGACCTGTTATCAGCGCTCTGGAGATTTAACGGCCAAAAAAAAACAGCCAAGCGTGAGTCAGGCGTGACCGAGGTACGTTTCCCAGTGTCGCCTCTCAATCTTTATGTGATCTCTCACACACACACACACACACACACACACACACACACACAATTCACTCGCCACTACCAAGACAAACACATTGATTTGGAATCAAGCAAATGTCCAAATAACATCACGGGCGGTTACTCAATCCGGTCCTTTAAAAATCACGATGAGGTGATGGATGTGTTGGTATGAAATCACAGGAATGAGGAGCAGCATTCAGGCCATTCAGCCGGGCTGCATACACACTAATGAGTAAAGAGTTCACTATGTGTTGCTATGGGGACCAGGGCTACTTTGACTAAAGGAGAGCAAAAGAGCGAGAGACACGGAAAGACACAGGGAGCAGAGGAAAAAAAGAGAATAGCATGAAAAAGGAAGGGGAAGTTGGAGAGGATCCAAGAGACAAAGGAGAAAGGGTCAGACACATTAATACATTTGTTTACCAATATTAATCATTAATTAATCATTGAAAGATGACCCTTTATAATGGATATATTTCATGTTTATTGTGAAATGTAACACTACACTGTCTAAGGTAAGCTCCTTTAACTGTATTTAATAGTAATGCAGCATTCTTATTGGATTAAACAACAATATTTTTAGTGTTTGTATTATTATCATTGCTATTATTATTGGCTTATTGGCTTAGAGTGTTTTAGTATCATATAATTCTGGTTGAAACAGAAATGATTTGGATTTTTTGGTGGCATGAAAATTGTCAAATTAACACCATGCAGCATTATAAATATCAGCTATCTGCACCTTCCAGCAGCGAAACATTGCTGTAAAAGGCTTGTATGTGTTTGAACTTAAATGGAAAATAATGTCAGCCGGGGAAGGGAGAAACTGAGCCACAGAGAGAGACATCAAACCAAAACAGTAAAGAAGTGCAGCTATCGTCCGGACGGCGGCCACCTGGGGGTCACGACCTGCCTTCGACCCCTTCAGATGTGCACTCTGGCCAGGGTGTGTGTGTGGGTAGGGGGGGGGGATACAAGGCATCATTAGAGCTGAGTGATGAGCGGTGTCCATGTCTGACGACTGCAGGGTAGAGCTCCGCTGCAGGACCGACACTGCATTTATAAATGCCAGAAGGCCTTCACAATGCTGTCAACATCACCACTGCAACAACTGTGTGTACGTGTGTGTGGTTAGAGGAGGGGAGGGGTTGTGAACTACCACTGGTATGAGCCCCCCCTGTTAACAAGCTGCCTCTGTGACCCACAGGATATTGCTATACACATGTAGACAACAAACACATTGAGAACACACAGCGCCGCTGCCGCTGGAAAAGCATTCCCACCGCTGATGTCCAACTACATGAAGAGCGTAGCCACTGTAGCCATTTTGTTTTTGTTTAGTCTCCTTTTCGCCGCAAAGTTTGGTTTGAGCGGTTTGATTTTCTCTCTTAATCACAGCTGGAGAATAGGAAGAAAGAGGCATGAGGAAATGAAGGGAGTGATATGACAAGCGGGGCAGTGTGTGTGTTGTTGCATGTGAGTGTAAGAAGGCAGCAGTGTTGGGACTCCAAGGTCAGCCCGATAAACACCACACTCACAAGTCGAGAGCGGTGGAAGGTGGAGAACCTGCAGCCAACCTTCCATTTTTCCCCGAATCCTCCAATCCTAGCCGAGCATTCGCCTCAATTAATCACTGGAATTGTTACACCATGGTAATACCAAAAACAATCTCCATGATCACACGCACAAACAAAATTTCAAATTGCTATCATCCATCTCACCTGCCCCCAGTTAAAGGCACGGGGAGAGGAGGGGCAGCGGTGGATGGGTGAACCATTCATCGGCCTCCCTCTCCCTCACTGTTCTAAAAAGGCCTGGCCAGCGAGATGATGGTGAAAAATTAACGGCAGGCAGCCAAACAAGTAAAGGCGCCAGGGCGAAGGGATCAATGTGCGGCATCCGTGGCGGGAGCAGCTATGTAAAACACTTGCCTTAAGTCAGCCGCATCCGGTTAATATTTAATCCCTCCATCCATCTCTACAAAGAGCGTTTCCCTTTTAGCTTTAGCTGCCGTTTACTTTGATTACACACAACCGTTTGGGGTGGGGGAGCGATAAGAGAGCATGGTGGGTGATTTGCATGGGGATGGAAAATATTCTCAGGTTTGATAATCGCTGGGAGCAGTCTAGTGCCGGTGTGAGACAGAATAGAGGAGCTGGGCCTGAAGAAAGAATTAAATAGAGAAAGAGGGAGAGAGGTTGAGAAGTACAAAGAAATAGGTGATGCAGAATGAAGCTCCGACAAACAAACCAAATTTTACTCCGAGGGGTTGCCTTATTTAAAACAAGAGATATGCAAATAAAGCAAGAGAAGCGAAATAACACTGATATTATCTTCCCCGGTTATTTTATGTGGCAAATGATTTCTAGGGAGGAAATCCAAAACTGTAACTCCCAAGTGAACATGCAAATCCATCTGTGTATTCCTGGGGAGCCTTCTGCGCTCGCTCTCATGTTGCTTTTTTTGCGTTGCTGTTTTCGCTTCCTCCTTCTACCGATTGAAGCTTCTCATGTTTATTCTGCGCCCGCACTGAAAACTGCATTTATTAGAGAAGCCAAGTAATAACTACACATTGTCAACAGCATGGCATACAAGTGTATAATAACTTTAAAATGCATAGAACATGTGTAAATTATATGGTGTATAATTAGAAGTAAAAGGTAAGTGACGGTAAACTTTATGTCTCCCTCTTTATTACTCACACACACACCTGTCACCACTTTGGCCAACTGAATCTCACACACACACACGATGCTTTCTATTATACTTTAATAATTAAAGGGAAATTAAACTGCATGCCACCGCACTTAGTTAATCTCCTACAAATTGAGAAGATATGGCAAATGGAGAACACACGCTTGAATTTTCTTTTTTTTTCACTTCCGACCCCAAAATGTGTCTGGCAGCAGCTGGTTTACTGGAAGAGAGCCTTTGAGATGGGCAATGGCAACTGTTCATTTTCTCACTCATTGACCTCAACTCCCCACTTAAACAAATAAAAAAATAAAAGCAGCCCAGCATTAGCCAACAGGGTGAGCAGCAGAAGATCAAGGGAACCAGAATCTAGGTTACTCTGCAGCCGCTGCTTTGCAAAAGGTGAACACACCACGCACTGTGTGTACGAATGCACCCACACATAGATGAAGTTAAGGGGCTTTTTAACCTTTAGAATGGAGTTAACACCATACTGCAGCCTGAGCTAATACCTTTAGAACTGAGGGTTATTTAAAAAGGAGGTAACAGTCCGATGGAAGAGACTCATGTGGAAGTTAAATTGCCATTTTTCAATGCGCGCGTCGTCGCATATGTTTCCCGTAATGTTACTTGGTCGGAGAGCGAGAACCTAACAGCAGATCACAGTTTGTACAGCTAGAAACGGACAAAACTGGACACCTCCCACTCGTCTACCTACAGACACCATGATCGCTAATATGCCGAGCTATTGATCAGCGAGCGTCTGTAGCTGCCCGCCGTTTCAAAGGGGGGGTGAAGAGAAGCGGGGCCCATGACAACACTGACAAAGGTAAAGTGTTATTTTGCTCGCACGCCGACAGCTGGACAAGGGGGTGGGAGTGTTGGATGGGGGGGGGGGGGTTGTAGGGATGGAGGGACGTGTGTGTGAGTGGGAGGGGGGGGCATTCGGCCGGCCGGGCAATAATTCTTAATTGACACCTGTCAGGATAATGGCTGCATTCACAGCTGTTGCGGGAGAATTTGTCCATCGTCCCGTTCATCTGTCAGCTCTAATACCCGTCCTAAAAGCTGCCCCCCACCCTCCTTCCTCCAACACCATCCCACCACCTTGCCATCCATCCACCCACACAGACCCCCAACCATTAACACCATCTTCTTTGATGCTGCTGTTGAACTAAACATTGGTGCCCGCTGCATCATCGAACATCCCCTCTTCCCCTCTTCCTCGAAAAGCACATCTATGTCATTATTGCTATGTGTTCAAACCATGTTGATTTCCCCGACGATCTCCGCCTAACTTTAACTGACGGGGAGCAACCGACCGACGGGAGAATAAAAGGAGTTGAAAAAGGAAAGAAATCTTCCTCTTTTTTCATTTAACCCATCCTCCCCTCTTCCTCAACCACCAGCCCTTCTCCTTCTTCTCTCTTTGCTTTTGAGTGGCAAAGAACAAGTATTTATCCAGAAGAGAGGGGGATGTGAGATGAGAAACATGCTGGAGAGGGGAAAAGAGCAAGAAATAAAGTGAGAGGGAGTGCCGAGAAATAAATGAGAGGAGAGATGAGAGGTACGTGAAAGAGACGGAGAGAGAGAGAGAGGTAGAGAAGCAAAGAGGAAGAAGAGCGGGAGGAGAGGGAGGAGTGTTCAGGGGTTGGGTGTCCCTGGATAGGGCTTTTGCTCTTCTGTAGTGGGCCCATCTCGTTTGTCTTGTTTGTTTGTTGGCATCAAAGAGCTGCCTCTCACTCCCCCTGCTAACTGATGTAATGAGTGGGTAAGCTACATGTTTTTTTTCTGCGCCGAGGAATTCAAATACTTATTAAACAAAATATTCTGTAATTGCTCATCTTTTATTGATAGAAGTAACATGTTAAATTTGGCTCTAGCAGACTTTCCCATAGCCTCTTGAGGAGGCACGGCGCTGATCAAGAGAGCAAATTTACCCTCTGCAAATGTAATACTTTACTTAAGAAAATTTGAGATGTCAATTTTTGTGCTTTAAATGTTGCACGACTACTTCTCTTGAACGCTTCCCCTCTTATCTTCCTCATGTCTCAAATTATGTGCTGGAGAAGAAGAAAAAAACATAACATATGAACAATCTTTCATTAATGAGCTCTTAAGCCTTACATCCCCACTGTGGAGCCTTAACAAAATGTAATTACTAAGCACAACACAAATATTACATAGTAATTAAGCACACTTAACAAAGAGCTGATAACAGCAACAGCACGCCGTGTATCAAAGCTTTGAGTCCAATCTGAATTTCACGAAAGTTAAAAAAGCGAGTTTGTCATGCTGCTGCAACATTGAAAAATAAGAACAAATATTCTTTATTTGGGGAAATTGTTTTTCTATGGCAGTCAGGAGTAAGACTGCTTGTCAGCCCAGTCCCAGAGGGCTGCTTTCTATCTGTTTCAGACTTGATTTTCTCAGACTTTCTTTTTTGGATCCCATGACTTGCTGCTGTTTTTATGTGCTGCAAGGCAGGCAACAAAGCACATCTGGCTGCTTTAATGATATGATTTCCCATCATACTAAGCCACCTCCATTATGACCTCCCACAGAGACATGCTGGCTGCACTTAAGCATTAGGTGTAGGTGCGTGTGTGTCAGTCTGACTGTCTGTGTTTATGGTTGACGATGTGTACGTGTGTGTGTGTCTATAGTGCAGCGAGGGCAACACACTGCTAGTGATGGTAGCAGCGTGCCCTGAGGGCAGCTTTTTGTTGAGAATGCCCCAGAAAGAAAGAGAAAGAAAGAAAGAGAAAGAGACAAGGAGGGGTATTATTGCTCTGGTGTGAAATATATCCTTATCTATGGGAACAGAAAAAGCTTAATACATGCTGCTTGCTAATAACTTCCATTTGATTATATTAGTTCTTCACTAATAATCAATACTAAATAAAACCATACAAGTTGATCTTGAAGCTATTTTGTAAATGTAAGAATTTTCTGTGCAAAAGGAATGCATTTGCAAGGATAATAAACGTAGCTAAGGAACTAATACTGCACGCGCAGACACACACACACACACACACACACACAAACATAGGGGTACTTGTGGTGACTCGAGGAATTAGAAGAGCGAGCTGAGCATGTTTAACCTTTGACTGCCTGAAATCCCTGATGTAAATTTAACTAATAGTTTGGGAGGGTGGTGCAGGAGCAAAAGTGGCTATCGACGAGGTCGATCGATGCCACCTGCTAACGACACCACCGCTCCAATTAGCGTAACCTCTAGCCGAGTCCGACCGCCAAACACACACGTTAAAGGGGAATGACCAAGAAACATGCAGCACAACTGAAGGGGTAAAACCTGCCGCTGTGGATCAATACGTGTTCCTGCTCTGTCTGCTGTCTCATAGTGAGCAGATATGACAGTCAGAAGTGAGAAATATGTGGAGCTGCTGTTGGAGGTTGTTTTCGTGCTCCTGTGGGGGAACGGGAAGGGGATCTGAAGGCAAGGCCCTGCTAAAGAGGATGACTAACATGGCGTGGTTAGCGTTACACTCGTTCAAGTTATTCATTCCAGGAAAACTAACACCGGTCAGTGCTAAGCTACAAACAAACACGCTCTCTTCGCCTCTGTCTCTCTCCCCTCTCTCTTAGTCAAACACACACACACACACACACACACTTTTCTTCACTATATTCTAACATAAACTTCTCATTTCTCAGAAGCTGTGGAGCCTCTAAGCCATCGGAAGCAATAAGCCGCTCCAACTTTCAGGCCAAAGACACTAGTTCCTTTGCTGAAAATCAACTTCTTTTATCAAAACAAGACTAATTCTCAGGAAGGAGGGGTGGTATTTAAATCTGCCAACATTAAAAGTGAAAAAAACACGCCCAGGGGCTACACAGTCCTGCACTCCTCAGGACGCTGGCGTAGACAGAAGAGTGGGGTGGGGTGGGGGGCACATAAATCTCAGCATGCTGATTATTTTGAGGGGAGAATATCACATAACAGCATCGTCAAGTAAGAGCACAAAGGTCGCTGTGTAATCTTAGCTACCCCGGGCATTCAAAATCATTAATCCCTGGGCACTGTGATTCTCCAGCTCAGAAATAAACTAGAGGCCTTCAGCAAGGCGGCTACAGCAACGAGTTGGGAGGGCGTTCATCCACCAAAAAGTATGTGGAGACCCTGTTCTGATGTGCTGGTGATTTACTAGCAGGCTACAACACATGCAAAAGTGTAAATACTTCAAGCGAATGTCTTTTTTTTTTTTTTTTTTCAAACAGTGCCTGGGATTACTTTGGAGTGCTGATACATCAAATGGTAAGAACAGGCCTGAGCCGTGTCATTAATATGAAAAACAAATAAATCTCTTGCAACAGTTGAAACATTTCCACCCTCACATTCCAGAGGAAACTTTAAGAAAATGTGCCGCTACCTTGACGCAGAAATTAAGCTCTGTAATTAAAGGGATTGACAGGAAAAGAAAGGAATGAGACGGTTAAAAAGAAAAGGAGAGGAGAGGGAAAGGTTGCGATGTGCTGGACTGGCTTGCTTATTACAAGGTTATAAGAGTGGTGGAGGTTGAGGGTGGGGGTGGGGGCGGCGGTGGCTTACCGAGGTCATTAACTGGCATTGTCTCCTGACGTGATTAGTCAGGTAGCAAAGTCCATTTGTCACCTGCACAGGCAAATTGAGTTGGTGCTGCACTAGGGGCTATGGGGACTGTATAATATCAACTTGATTACATCAAGGCAGCTGCGGACTTGACACCTTACTGAATTTGTCAGCATTAATCGTTAGGGCCTGTCACAAATCCATCAGCTCCACAGATAATTAGGGCTCTCTCTAATGAAGCCAACGGGAAGCAACCTTACCCCCAACGCCCCCACACACACACACACACACACCCTATACCCACGCACACACACACACACACACACACACACTATCTTTCTTATAATTAACCAACGAGCTCCACAGAAATCAGAGCGACTATCTTATCTGCTCTTCCTCCTCGTCGTCTTCCTCCTGTAAGACTATGTAAGCCTGCCTCGGATGAAAGACGGCGTCACTCCATTCTGTCTTTTTTATTGTTCCTGCTTTCCTTCCTGCCCACCCCCCCACCCGCTCACCCTTAAATCGAGTTGTTTAATGATGAGGTGAGGCTACAAGTGTAATAACACACACACAATAACTGCATACTGGATAGAGGATAATATACATGTACAAACTTTTTAATGCATGTTTAAAAGTTTCTCTCCATCTCAGCTTTACTACTCGGATTTCTAAACAGGGATTCGTAAACGAAAACTATAAAAATATTTTTTTTTTATGTAATTAGAGCTACATATGGTCTGTCAAAAAAAGTCCTTGTGTCTTGGCACCACACACACGCTTCAAAATAGTACTAGAGATAATTATGTTCAAAAAATTGTGTTTGAGAAAATAAAATTCAATGTGTGAAAATGTGAATTTTCTTTCTCTTACTGTAAGATTTGCCCTAAAAAAAATCCTTGAAATTCTTAAGAAATGTTTTAATAACGGAGAGAACAACGAATACAAAAATAATAAAGTTGTTGCTGTAAGACCATGAAAGACATTTATTTACAAGCTGCCTTCATTATGGCAAAATAACATTTGTACAACTGATTCTAAAACGCAAAGAAATCCACAATTATGACTTTTGCTATTTTATGGTGTTGTGGAACATTTTATGCCCAAATTGTCCTTGAAACACTACAATAAACATTACGTAACAAATAATATTATCCAAAATAAAAAGGTACAAGCTGAGAAAAGAAAGGAAACCTGTCGAGACAAGTCAGCTATTGTTGTTTTAATTGTCTGAGCTCTAATTTCCATTCTCAGTCTCACCATGAGCAATTTCCTCTCTGAGCAGCAGCACAGAGAGGAAGCCACAGGTCAGTACCAGCTCCCAGTGGAGCATCAGGCTTGCTCAGCGTGCCTGTGTGTGTTGCTTATTTGTTGCTACTGGGAGCGTGGAGTGGAGGGCGTTATCTCTGACCAACTGTCATGTTCATGGGAGGATGGAAAACATCCCGTCTGCCAAGCTGTGATTGACCATTACAACCCATGATGTGCATGGCACTCAGTGGACGGTGTAATGGATCAATGCTATGTGTGTGTGTGTGTGTGTGTGTGTGTGTGAGTGAGAAAGAGTGTGTGTGGTGAAAGAAGGGAGGGGTCACAGCGATGTCATGTTCGCATGCCTCCATCTACATGCAGAAACCTAAACAGGCTCCCACCATGCACGGCCTTTTCCACGAGGGTATTTCTCCCAAAACAACAACCGAAACTCAAACACACATTTAGAAAAGTATAGCGACGCTCTATCTGTAAATCTGAATCCTTTCTCCGGAAGTGTAGGCCCGAAAAAATGTGCTTTGCTAGAAAGACAAGGGAGAAAGAAAGGAAGCAAGTCGACAGCGATCACCGGTTGAATGTTCTCCATCCTACACTCTCTTCTCATCCTCCTCCTCGTCCTCACCACCACCAGCTCCCTGCTTAAAATGATAAAACCTGCTGAGTTCAAAGTCTTCGTCGGCTGGCCCTCCTGTTCGACCCGCTTTGCACCTCATATTTCAAAATCTCTTTAAAATTCTGTAACTGTCTTTTGTTCACTCCAGTTGTTAATGCCTAACTTCAAAGGCTCGGCCTCATTAGCACAGAGGTAGAAACCCCTGTCACTCATTTACATTTGTTTAAAGGCTGCAGGGGGAGACAAGAGGAAAAAAGGGGGAGTCCAAATCCAAACCACTAGAAGTCAACCTTGTCGGTCGTCTGCCAAGACCTGGTTTTATCAGTTGGTCACATTGCAAACATTAAACTCCCCTCCAGCAGTGGATATTGATTTCATTACTGGGCTGATTCTTACAGTGAGTGTGGGGTGAATTTGGATGGGAACGTGCCACAGCATTTATCTCTATGAAGAAAAACAAACTCAAACACCTGATTAAAAAGGAGTGTTTGGGTAGATTTTTCCTGTGATCTATTTAACATACACTTCATCCTTTCATCTGTTTTTTAGTACCTTCCCTGAAATTAAAATGAGCTGATTTTCCACCCTAATTCGCTAACTTGTTATGCTTTTCAGTTTCGGTTCGAGACAACAGGAGGGTTGTGTGTACGAGTGGCTAAACCTACCAGAGGCATGCCTGTCTTCATGGAAGGATTTATTGATGTTTATCAGGGATGAATAGATCAAAGACTGCCACATGACAGGCGATCAATCACGCATCAAATCAAGGATGGCAATCCTCTAATAAAACTGAAAGAAAGGGAAAAAACCGGCTCTCACCAGTTTTCTCCCCCTTCTTTCCCAGTCAATTATTCATCATTACTCACTCTTGAACCTCAAAAGCTCCCTTTTATCCCCATAACATGCCATTTAGTTTATCTCATCATTCTTAAGAGAACTTTCCTGGTAAAGGAGAATAAAAAAACAAACTTAAAGCGGCATTACGCAGATATGTGCGTCATTTGCGCAATTAAGACACATTTTAAACACAACTGTGGGTCAGGGGTTGAGTTGCGCGCTACGTGTTAATAACACAACACATTTAAACAGAGTTGTAAAATAAATCTCAGCATGCAGCACAACTACACAATGTGATGTGGAAGGAGATATTTTCATTTGACACTTGTAAATGAAAAGTAGTTGGTTACTGGGATGGGAAATGAGGGGCGGGTTATACCTGCTGATCGCCGCGGATCTTGCTGCTTTCTCCTCGGCATAGTGACCGTCACTTTCCACGGTGCTTCTCATGCAGGAATTACAAACAAATCAAGTCTGTCAGTTCTGAAAAAGCATCCCGTTTTTCGGGGAAAATGTTTCGATCTCGGAGCTGTCTTCTTTTTTCAAACTGCTTGCTCTTTTTTGGACTTAATAGCTGGGTCGGCTTCGACAATAAGCACACAAATTACGAAGGGATTCGGCCAGCTCGTGACACCTTCATGTCCATCAAAGATCATCTTCCTTCATGTCTCTCATGGCAGGGTTTACAAAAAAAAAAGAATCGAGAAAGCACCTTGAAACCCAAGTTTTCAGTTCACTCCCCCTGGAAAAAAATCTTCCTAATCTCCAGCGCTGTTTGGAGGGGGGTGATACTTTGCTGCGCCTTTTTACGCACACCAAAACTAAAAAATAAATAAACTCTGGCGATAACAAAACAAATAAGTCCCGTGTGAGTGCTGCGCACAGCTCTGATAAGTAACGTATCCTTGTGTTTCCTTGTCTTCTTGTGCCAGAGACCTGAAAGAGAAAAAGGGGAGAGGAGAAAATAGATAGACAGGCATTAGATGGGTTAATGTCAGTCCCGTCACCACCACGCCACCTCAGCCCGGATCCAGCCTCACCAGTCCGGCGAAGACTTTTTACTCCCTCCCTTCCTTCCCTCTTTCTCTCCCATTGAAGGAAAATAAATAAATGGCACGAGCACGCTTTCCCTCTTACTTACGTTTTTTAAGAGTCGTGGAAATAATTTCCACCGCTCATCTCATAGCATCTTGGACGGAGTCGGGTTTTTTTTTGGAGGGGTGGCTGATGCGGTGGAGAGGATATCACTTGAGAGAGAGGGGAAACAAACAAGACGCAGGCGCATCCAAGCTTCGCCAACAACAGATCAGGTCGACATGCACTAAAATATTTGTCTCTTAAAAAGGCAACAAATAAAAAGAGGGGGGAAAACTCCAGGGACTGATCCGAGGTCTCCCAAAAAAGAAAAAATGGAAACGCGGTGGATCCAGGAGCTGTTTCAGACAGTCTCAACTGATAGACAGACGCATCGAGTGGCTTTTCCTGCTACATTTTTACTCCTCCCCTCTCCACAAGCGTCACCCCTGACAGAGGAGCCTACCTGTCAATCTTTTTAATTGTCTTGTTTTCCCCCCTCTCTCTCTCTCTCTCTCTCTCTCTCTCTCTCTCCCTCCTTCTCCTTTTGCTTAAAAAAAACCCAAAAGCTCCGACAAAGGAAAGGATCCTTTCGGAATTTATCGGAAGATCAACTTAATCCAAAAGTTATATGCACATGTGATCGCAAACTACAAAAAGTAATACAACTGTTACAACTTAAATGACATCTTTAGTTTATAAAAGCGTGGCACTGACATTGCACGAGTTCGTCTCCAACTGGGGGGGGTGGGACGAAGGTTCAATGGTCCAATATGTTCTAGTAATAGTTACATGCTTTTTGAATAGCCTGTCAGTCGGATGACAATAAGATGATGACATAGGCTATCTAAATGAAACGGGCAAGAACGCACGCTGCTGATGTACACGCTTTAGTTACAGGTGTACATGTGGGCATAAACATGTTTCGACAACAGCCCCCTACCCCCCCACCCCGAATACAAATGCGAAATAAACGGCCACACAATTGCACAACACGCTGAATGACTTTATTTAGCAGCTTTGTGGATGTTTGAAGAGATCCGGCGCGGTTGGTGCTGGTTTCGTGGGAGGAAAACGTTTGAGGATATGTTCGGAGACGAGGATTGATTTGTGTCACCTTACTAGGAAGTGAGTGTTGTACCCGGGAAGGGGAGGGACTCTAACAACAAGTCTGTGGCGCTGCTGAGCTGCTGCTTACAGGGCTGCACCAGTGCAACGTTTTAATCCGAAACACTCGATTCCGTGCCTGTTGTTTTTGCGTAAAAAAAACAAGTGAGTGACGCTACAAAGCATCGCAGCTTTTATTTTTGTTCATAAAACGCGTTTTGCACCGCTCTGCCCGGCCCGGCCTGCACCTTGTGCCTGTGCAGAGGGGGGGGGGAAAGCCCACAGCGCAGGCTAATGGCAGTCGGGTTCATTGCTGCCATAAAAAAAACGCCAAGTTGTCCGTGAACTTTGTCACATTTCGGAGCCATGTCCAGCCTGCTGCTGGTAAGAAACGGCAGAAGAGCGGTATCGCTAATCGGCGGGGGGCGCAGAGGCACCGACGCACTTTCAGGAGTTCATCCGGTGGCGCGGCGCTCCATCATAGATATGTCCTACTCAGCGCACTTCATGGATTTTAAAGGATCCTCCATACCGAGCAGCATGAAAAAGCTGGTCGTAAACAAGCTAAGTCCTAAATTTAGAGACGCCGTTTCTATGCAAACCGTTTTGCTTCCGACACCCGGAGACGCGGACTTGCTCGTCAGAAATCGGTAAGTTGTTGTTTTTCAAAGGTGGGCAGAATGTTCTCTCTCTGCGCGTTCTGAATAGCAATAGGTGACCCAAAGCGAGTCTATTAGTGGATCATTATGTGACGCCGATCTATCACAGGGATGTTGAGAAGTTGTATAAAGGGCTCCGCTTACCTTGATTTACCCATGTCCAGCACCTGCGATCATCATCATTATCACAAGATGGCAAAATACGTGAGGAATAAGCGGTGTACTGTAATTCCAAGTTCCGCCCTCTCTGCATTTGTCTATCAATCCATCTCTCTCTCTCTCTCTCCCTCTCTCTCTCTCTCTCTCTCTCTCTCTCTCTCTCTCTCTCTCCCTCTCCCTCTCTCTCTCTCTGTCCTCCCGTCTCTCTACGTCACCAAACTGCAAACAGAAAGTCATGGAGGGGGGGCTCAGACTGGCATCAGGAGATGGAGATGATGGAGAAGGAGATGCAGTGTTACATGGCGCGGGAATTGCAGCATAATTTCTCTCATTCGCAGCTGCAGCACCCAGCAGTGTATTCACTGTGAGGGGAGAGTAAAGCCACCTGGAGTCAGGATCAATGCCACTTTTAGACACACTGAATGATTATTTTATAAATTGATAAATAGTATTAAACTACACTTAAGGTGGAAAAGGCATAAATGAATGAAAACAGCAGGATTTCTGATTCCATTACATTACTGACTGTATGTTGCCTGATCTGATTTTAAATGTTATATTGGCCTTACACAATACACCTCAGGGTTTAATTTGATATTTATGACCAATAAAATTAATATTTTCCATCAGATTGAGTGCAACACAATGCACCTCAGGGTTTTCTTATGTTATTTACTGCCAATAAAATTAATATTTTCCATCAGATTGAGTGTAAACCACAGCACATTAGTGTCTTATTGCCTTGTAAGACAGAGATCAGTTGCTTGTGAACTAAGACCTTTGACCATGAGATTGTCTGTATTACTGAGCGTCACAGTCATCGAATCAGTGAAGATGTTTTAACTAACAGAAAATAAATATTTTGCTTTTTTATTTTTTTTATTGTGCATATTGAGAAGCACTTATCCCGTACTGCACAGCATCAGTGCATCCTAATTAAATATTGCATACGCAAGTATTAAGCGACAAATTTCAGAGGGAGAAATTGATCATTCAAAAAGATCAAGACTGCAGTAAAAGAGGCCGATTAATTCACGAGGAAGAAATCCAACTTTTGGTCTTTATTTTTAGATGTTACTGATGATAAAATTGAAGCAGGTCTTTTCCTCAAGACCTTAGATTCCCGAGTGCTCCGCACCTCCACACTTTTTGAGTCAAACTTATGTAGTCACAGAAATGTATTTGAATACATGATCTGCACATAAAAGACACAATGTGCTTTTTATGATATTCTTCAAACTGGACCGTCATGAGTCCAAAAGGTTACGTTATCTGTTAATTATCTTTGATAAGAATCCAGAACAAATCATCACCAGGCTTTGAAAACCTTAACATTTCATTTACTATGTTTTCAAAGTGTAGCATATGTGTATCAATAACATCTTTCATGTTATTATTTTATAATGTTACGCTAACAAGTTTGCTATCCATGATATAATTTTATCATCTCGGTAAATTTTATTTTATTTTATTTCAAAGGTTTATGTGTAAACGATTTGTATTGCTACAAATATCAGCTTATTTCAATTAGTTAAGAATCACATGGCTCAGTATGCTTAGTTATATAGATTGAAATGTGTGTACGTTTTGAGGAAACTGATTCTATAGAAGTAAAGTATACATCTGAAGGTGTTCTATCACTGACCCATCTTTAAAACACAGAAGCATAATCTACCAGCTCAAAGTACACGTGTGACATGCACAGTAATGAGGCACAGCATGCGTGTCGCTCTAAAAGAAAGTAAATGATTTATTTATACATTCCTTTCTCACATATTTGTTCCCAACATGTTACCAAAGTAAGATGAAAACGGCCGTCTTCGTGACGAGGCAAGAAGCAACTATCTAAGATTTTTAAAAGTGTGGTTTGTTGTGGGTGTCTCTGAAGACAATGAATCATGACATCATGCAATGTGTTTTGTGATACAAGCCTTTCCCTGTCAGTGCAGGACCGTGCTCCTCCAGAGAAAAGGGAATCATTGCCAAAACAAACCAGAGTGTTTGTGCCCCGTGCAGTAATGTCTGTAGAAGGAAGCTGAAGTCTTGACCTTCAGACAGAATTCAGGAAATATGCCCTCGCACTAATGACCACATGAAAGCTTTTGTACTCGATTGTGAATGCATGCATTTGATTCACAACTTCATCATGTAGTTGTTTTATGTTCTCACATGTCATCCACAATCAATGTTTTTTTTCTCTGTATTTCAGTTTTGCAGGAGTCAACGCCTCTGACATTAATTACTCAGCAGGCCGCTATGACCCCTCGGTGAAGCCCCCCTTCGATGCCGGTTTCGAGGGTATCGGTGAGGTTGTTGGCCTCGGCCTTAGCGCCAGCTCCAGTTACACCATCGGGGACACGGTGGCCTACTTCGGCAGTGGTGCGTTTGCCGAGTACACAGTGGTGCCAGCCAAGGAAAGTGTGCGTGTCCCTGCGGTGAAGCCAGAGTTCCTCACCCTGCTGGTCAGCGGTGCCACAGCCTACATCGCCCTCAAACGTCTGGGTGACCTTACCAAAGGTGAGACGGTGCTGGTCACGGCGGCCGCAGGAGGAACGGGACAGTTCGCCGTGCAGTTTGCCAAACAGGCCGGTTGCCACGTGATCGGGACCTGCTCATCCAACGAGAAAGCCGGCTTCCTGAAGTCCATCGGCTGCGACAGGCCAATCAACTACACCACAGAAGACCTGGCGAAGACGCTGCGGAAAGAGTACCCACAAGGCGTAGACGTGGTGTATGAGTCAGTCGGTGGCAGCGTCTTAGAACTCGCAGTCAACAGTTTGGCCACTAAGGGCCGGCTCATAGTGATCGGCTTCATTTCGGGGTATGAGACGGCATCAGGGATCCCACCCTTCAGAGGGGGTACGCTGCCGGCCAAGCTGCTCCAGAAGTCAGCCAGCATTCGAGGTTTCTTCCTGCCCCACTTCCTCAGTGACTACAAGGAGGCTCTGGGTAGCATGATGCAGATGTTTGCCAAGGGAAAGCTAGTGTGTGAGGTGGATTGTGGGGATTTGGCAGAGGAGGGAAGGTTCGTAGGCTTGGAGTCAGTGTTCCGAGCTGTAGACTTCATGTATGCTGGGAAAAACGTGGGCAAGGTGGTGGTGGATGTGGCACCACCACCTGTTAGCAATAGCAAGCTGTGAATTACCTGATCGTTCAGGCTCTAAGAAAATCATACTTGAACGCAAATGATTAAGTAAAAAACGGAAAATGAAGGGCTTTAATCGTTTTGTCTCTATTCTTGTAAGATGATTGATATAACATTATAAGTAAATCTACACATTGCTTTCACAAATACAAATAATGAGTAACTTTATTTTCATAGTTTTTGAAACCAGAAGTGTTTTTTTTTCATTATTTACATGAAGTCATTCGCAAGACTGAATTTAGTTTAAAACAAAAAAATAACTAATAACTCTGAATTGATATATTATATATATAATTGCATAAGGATTCTGATTAAAAATCTGAAACGGTAGATTTGGCCAGAAAATATTTTTTATAGTGTTTCTCAATCTTGTGTGCCCACCTTCTGGTGCAAGTCCACCTCCGAAATTAATTTAGACCAGCTGCCATAATGTGCTCGCTTTTAGCACTTTCAGGCACTCTATCTACCATAAATGTTTTATGATAGACTTCATTGTTTTTCTAATAGGGGCTTACAATGGTATGTGCTTGTCAAAAGTGAGTGCTGCTCCAGGTGTGCTTGGTATTTCATCGCCTGTTTGTGGCTGACAGAAACGGCATTCACACAATCAATCTTTTCATTCACATGCCCCGAAGCTGCACATAATAAAAAAAAATTAGTCCAGATAACCAGGAGTTGGACTAGAAAATGCTATTACCTTTCCCCACTGCAAGTGAAAAAAATCGCTTGCAGTGAATGTACTGTGGAATGCCCTTTGACATTATTTTTTTCATTTCCATTTTTTTTTTTTTTTCATTTTGTTTTTGAGACAAGAAACAAAGCAGCTCAACATATGTTCGGAAGTTTACTCTCATTTCTACATAAAACCCAAAGACCTTCAGCCATTGTGAAAAGATAACACTTAGAAGATAAGTGTTTTGCAACTTTAAAAGCCTCAATAGGTGAAAGGTTTCCAAGAAAATAGCTCCTGTATGTTGAATCCATTCCTGTTGTATTTATTTGCTGTATGTAGTCTAAGACAAACACCTGTTCCTACCTGGCAGGGAGGGCTGTAGTGTTCATGCACTGTGAACATGTTATTTCCTCATCCAGGTGGCCACTCAAAATATAACCCAGTGTGAAATACGTTACAGGTGTGACCCCAGCATGCAAAGCTGCTACCTTCACCAGACGGTGCAGGAAATCAGAAACACACCAGGCCAAGGCCATTTTACATCATAGTGAAGCGAGTCAGAGCAGCAGAGTCTTCCACAGACGGTGGTACAAGTGATTGTCGATGTTTTAAGTCCAATAATATCCTTCACATACATAATGCTTTTATATTAGGGGTAGTTATCCACATAGAAACAGTTGTAACACTACAAACTAGGAAAAATAAATTAAATTAACACTTAACTTAACACTTTAACACATCAACAAGAAAATAATACATTTTCAAAAGTACCTATTTAGTATTTTCTCAACTTTTCAATATATTTTATTCCCTTTTCCCTACAAATATTTTAAGCCTGCTTACTTACATTCAATGTCTTGTTAAAAAGAATGGTTTTGTTAATATTACATATTGTCATTATTGTACATCATTAGACGAAGGAAGAGTATAACAGAAAGGCGTAAGCAGAAAGAAATAAGAGGAAGATTTTATTTGATTTTGAGTCAAAATGTCGAGAATAAAGTCAAACTTTCAGTATTAGGGCCAGGCATGAGAAGAACAATAATCAGGGGAGGAAGATTTTTATTTTTTATTTTTTTTGGGGGGGGGTGGGGGGTGGGTTGCATTTAACATTTAAAGTATAAAATCCAAATGTCGAGAATTAACTTGACATTTCAGGAATAAAGCTGAATGTTTGAGAATTATCCAATATATAATATTTTGAATATATTCTCAACATTTTCAAGTCTATACAAAATAAAATAAATGTCCCTGCTGTCATTTCTTTCCCTTATGCCAGACCCTGAAACATGCAACACTGGCTACTGAATTCTCCCAGAGGTCACGTCTTCTCTTAAACGATGCTTCTTTTGTCTTTATCAAAAGCTACACTATAACATGTAGACTCACTCAGGTAGAGGCCGGGAACATGTTGCACACATTCAGACTCCTTTATTCTGACACATGAAGTAGATGAATATGATAATATGAAGACGCAATGAAACTAACACTGAGCCGATTGAGATCATTTCACCATTAGAACAAAAGGTAATGGTTAAATCACTGCATTCACCTCTGTCGCACCACTGTTTGGTCAGGCGTTATGATGCGAAAGCATGCTCGTACACGCAAAGAGAGAGAGGCGGTGATGCACATGGATGTTTAGATGAAGTTAGCGTGCTCGAGCACCGTGTGCATCCATGTTGCACGGCAAGGAGGAAGTCAGGTTTAGCATCTCTTCAATTAACAGGAGAGGCCTCGTCTCGGTGTCCTCCAGGGCCTACCTGTACCTCCGCTGATTAGTGAGCAGTCACAGCCCCAATTAGAGAACACAGGAACCTGGAGAGACAACACTCTTATTTAATTGGATTGTGTTGCAGTCGGAGGCTGCTAACTGGCAACGTATTTGAAGCAACCTGGAACTGTGGAGCGTAAACAAGACATTAAAGATAGAGAAGCATTCACAGACTTTTTGTGTGATGCAGAAACTTTGGAAACATTTTCTTCATTTGAGGAATTATGCTAAGTGTCTCATTTTAGTCAAGGGTTACTGTAGTACTTCTCCTCAGAAAGGGTCATTAACACACCAGTTACATTTAAATATCTCTGTACATGGAAGTAATGGAGGGTACATTTAGGGTACCGTTTTTTAACCTTACGGGAATAATGTAAATTCAGAGCATAGATTAAAAACAAGTATTAACAAATTGATCGCACAAAATGGAAAACATGGTGGATGTGCTGCTGGTTTTCATTTGTGAGTATGATTGTTATTGCTCTGTGAATGGATATTTTATACTTCATGCAACTTGTGCTTTTCAGAAAAGCCCCAAAAGAGATGGTTTTCTGAGATGTGCCGATATCTGCGGTGGTGTACCTTTAAGTGAGACTGTAACTTTTGAAAGAAGAAATTACAAATCCTCCCTCATACCAGTGAAAAACTGAGCTCATAAGATCTAAATCACACCCTTGTTAATCTCGACACACTCAGGAGTTTTGCTGTATCAGCTCTACTTGGTCTGGTATGACCAGTAGGTTATGCTGGATAATGTTAGCAAAGTAAAGGTAGGTGTTGCTGTATAACTGACTTTGCTTAGTGAGGTCGACTCTGACTCTTCTCTATCTCTGCTATTGTTACACTTTGTGGTGTAAATCACAAGTGTCATCACAATACAATATTTTGATTCTTTGGACAACAATATGATATTTTCTGAGGCCACAGTCAGATTCAGGGGCCTGCGATCAATAAAAGACAATCTCATCTGCCCATTCACCACAATCATTGACATTTATATCAACTCACAAAAAGCAACTAAATTATAATTTGACAATTTTATTACTGGGCTCTTCTAGACATTTAAATGAAAAACAATATATTTTCTTTTTTCATTAAAAGAATAAAAATAGACCTCCTGTTCACTATAAAGTGCCACATTGCTCATGTTTGAGCACTGTTTGAATGTTTAAGAAGGAGGTGCGCTTACACGGAAATGGTGACGCAGACGTGCCATGGATATTTCAAAATAAAGGCGTATCTTAGAGATGTTTTTGCAATAATGTTGTATGTCACTTGTGCCCACAGTGGCCGCTGCTCAGCAAAGGAACATACTCTTGCTTTAAAGTAAAAAAACAACTTCTTGAAATCACAACTTATTATAGCTTCCAATCCATTTCACTTTCCAATCCAAGACCAGAGCACAGAACTGGTTTTCATTGTTGCACGTTGACATTAAGGGTAGTGAAATTCTCAAAGGTCTTTTTCTCTCTCTTCTTTTTCCCCCACTAAACCCTTCTTTTTCCACAGTTTCCCATTGCTGGAACATGTGGCACATAACAAAGACATCACCCTCATATTGTGGGATGGTAGTCTACCTCCAGGCGCCTAAGGGACACTGGCTGGCTGCTTGGTGCTGCCAGGATACAGACAGTCCAGTTTCTTTCTGTGCAAAGTCAGTCAGACCCCCTCAACTCCCCAACTCCCCGAGCCCCCGTCACTCCTACCTCCGCCTAATTACCAAACCTAAAACCCCACTCGACTAATTAGCCACAGCAGACCCTGGAACTGTGAGTAAAGGTAAAGAGATGGCTTCATTCAGGAGTGTGTGTGTGTGTGTGTGTGTGTGTGTGTGTGTGTGTGTGTGTGTGTGTGTGTGTGTGTGTGTTAAAGAGTGAAAAAAAGAGACAAGAAGAAAGGGAAATGGAATATTCAAACCTCCTTTAGCGAGCACATCTCTACAGCCAATTAAAGTCATTTATTAAACTCTTTGCGAAACCTGAGTTGTGCATGACAGAATGATAGGGGAATGTGTTTGTTTGTGGCTGTGCATGTGTTTCTGGATATGCCGATGTGTGTGTTGTTCGCATTCACACTTTCCCACCCTCTCACACACACGTCCACATGTGTCTCAGTATGGCTGGCAATCTGTCGGCTTCTCTGTCTATCAGCGGCGCGAGAGCTCAGTGGGACATAAATTACAATATGCAGCAGAGCCACTTGTGTAAGTCTCAATGAAGGGGAGGAATAACTTTCTTAATCAAGTTCCCCTGATTAATTGTAATAAAGGTGTCATCCGTAAATGTGTCCTCCTGATTGAGTAATTCTGGGCGGGAGACAGTGAGCACATCCCTGGTGATTGGGGGGTTGGACAAAGAGTGGGGGGGGGGGGTGGAGGGAGGACATACTGAGACACAAATAGCTCCTGGGCACACTGGCAGCCTTCGCACAACTGACAGTTATGAAATACAATTATTAGTGTGATCTGCTTAAGAATTCATCAGCGGATTCACCGGCCAGTAAAGACGTTCATAGAGAGACGGAGAAGGTGTGTGTGTGTGAGGAGGGGGGGGGGGGGGGGAGCCTCTAGTGAGGGTGACACAAGAAGAGAGAAGGCCTTACTGATTAAATTAGATTTTTATTTTGTCCAGCAGATTGTTCACATGATGTTACACTATTGTTGTGAGAGGATTATCTTCTCTGTTGTCTGTTATAATCAGCTGTGTTTTCTAACCTCAGTCTAAACCACTAGCATTTAAAAAAGGTTGTTGATCTTTGTGCTATATTGTAGTGACTCAAAATCAAAGTCAATTTGAAAAAAACTGAATTTGGTTGAAAACGTCGAGGTCAGCAGTTCCCAACATTTATTGACATGTGACCCTTTAAAATGAAGCAATGTCTTCACACTTCTTTGCAGTTCACTTTTCAGACCATTTCATTTAGGTAATCTTTAAGGGCCTGAAGAAAATAAATTATTTTACAATGAATGGCAAAGATTAGAGAAAAGTTGACCCTTGTGCAAGCATCTGCTGAGGACTGTAAGTGGAGCGTGACTTAAAGTTAGTTTATTTTTTCAAAAATTAATTTCTTAAGCAGATGTTGTTTTTTTCTTTTCTTAATTTTCATTTTGTTAATTTTTATGACCCCCTTCAGATTTTCCGACGACCCCTTAGTGGGGTCTCGAGTTCTGGGTTGACAAGCCCTGGACTTGGTTGCATATTACAGTTGTTTTAACAGCATTTGTATCAGTTTACTTAGTACAAAGGCACTCGGGAAGCGCAGAAATAATTTATTTATATTTGCAGCTCAAGAGCAAGCCAAATAGGCACACCATTTTAAAAGCATGATTTAACAGCATGCTAAAAAGAAAAGAATAATCATATTAGAACAGCTTGCATTTACCACTATCAACACAGTACGATAAAACTTTATTCTAGCTCGCTGCACTACCCACAAACCTATTGAATAAAAGATCAAAACGAGCACTAATGTTTCTATTTGACAGATAAAATCACACTCGACAACATTCATCATCTCTCACTACCTGCATTAACCCTTCAGGGCACCTTGTGTAGCCTCTGGAGGGGAGCGAGGGTCCCTCACTGTGTCTGTTCAGATGTAGATATATATTCAGGTGAAAGGCAAGGGCACTATTCACCACCTCAGGATTAATGACAACATCATCGCCATTGCCATGCTGACCAGCCCCATATTTCCATTGGCTGGATAAAGAGGAGAGGGAAGACGAGGGAGGGGGGTATGAGCATTCTGTCGGCAGGATGACGGACAGGTCCTCAGTCCAGCTCCCCCAGGTCCCCCCTGTCCTCATTCTTTACTGGCCTGAGCTGGCTGGCGAGGCAGCGTCTCTGCGGCCAAGGACACAGGGGTGTCAGCAATGCGTCTGGGTAACATCGTTCATCAGGCCGCATCGGTAATGGGTAGCTCTCTGTGACAGTGGTCATCAGGACACAAAAGCAAAAGGGCCCATAAACATCGCATGACAGATGGCTGGGAGGACAGCTTCGGACAGGGAGGGAGGGATGGAGGGCGAGAGATAAAGTGAGACAGAGAGAGAGGGAGAAGGACGGAGGTGGAAGAGAGATCTCAGGCAGGATTGTTAAGTCTCGTGAAAAGTCTGGAGCGCTGGATGGTTTATGAATGCCCATGTTCAATGTCAGCTGTGAAGGGAAAAGCTGGAAATCACAGGGGGAATAGTTTGCAAGTGATGTCTAACAAAAAGACCACAAATGAGTGTAAAATAGCTCCAGTAAATCAGCTGATACGCTGAAATGAATACAAAATGTTTGGTCATTATTAGTGCAGTAAAAACATAGTGACTCCAGCCTTTTTTGCTGCACAAAATATCAACAATATATTAGTTGAAAACACAAAGAAAGATTGTTCAGGATTTAAGAATAATAATAATAATTTATTTCTCATTTAGTGAACTCACATTTTCTTTTCCTACCTCCTCTCGTTTGCTTGTGTCCATGTCAGTGATGACTTTGGCCAATTAGTGTGGTGAAACCATTTAACCCCCAGCGTGGCACAAACGGTTAAACGTAATGGCCGATATGAAAGAGGTGTTTGCTTAAAAGCCGAACGTAGAGAGAAAGTTTTGCTTGAAAAGAAAGGATAAAAGATTGTTGAGGAGGCATCTTCAGACATTCAAGCCTGCAGCGTCGATATGTCAGAAGATTTCATCAAAAGGATGTTTGGTACAACTCCGACTTTGAAGAGTTTGACAGATAAGCGCACAGCGTCGGAAGAGTTGGCCTGAGGAGGAGGAGGATGTTTTTTCAAAAAATTACAGTCTAAGCAGTCTGAGGTAATGGTGAAAGTTAAGGAATAATTACGGAGGTGATAGCAATGACAGAATGCGAGAAACCGGTTGTGTGAAAATGAGGTGAGGTGATGGTGTCGAGGCCTGTCATAGAAGTGACTGCAGAACCTGTTGGAGGTCCCCGCAGAGGGAAAACAATTGTTGTGTTAGCAACACCTTTTCAGGATGTATACTTTGTCTTCACGTGTTTACAGGAAAATCAAGTCCCAAATGTGAGGTATGATCTGCAAAACACGGGGAAATGTAGCTCCCTGCCCTCCAAAGTGATGCCGCAGGCCGCGCTGCGTCTTTTTTTGTTTTGTGGAAACAGCCTTGCCCGTCCATTAATCGTCATCCATCCATCCTGTGCACCTGTATATAAAAGGGAAATTAGAATATCCATCACTCGAGCACAACGTCAGTGTGATTGATGGGTTAGTCACAGGATCCCCTCCGTTTCCTACCCAAGTCTGTGTTGCAGGAGTGAGAAGTGAACATTATCTAGCACCATGATCAGATTTAGTGTGCACATTTCCATCTAGGAGAGCATTTTGAGTGGATGATACACAATCCCTACGAGGAGGCAGCCAGCAGAAGGTTTATGGAAATCTAATATCATAAGGCCTTTTGGTTTGTTAGACGTGTTATTCACGGAGTGGGCTGGTGACACTTTTGATGTAACAGTATAAGACAATGTAACGAGACAGAATCTCATTTTGTTGAAGTGTTTCTGTCAAACTATGGTCTGAAGGATGATTGGGAAAATCTGTGCAAACAGGTTTTGAGTGGGGTGTGCTAAGACTAAAATACCAACTGTTCTCAGAGAAAAGCCTTTGGTAAATAACAGGAAAGGTTTTTTGAGAAGGCAATGTGAATGCCAGGGAACGGGGCATGCACATTTGTCTTTACAGTTAAGCAGGCAGTATTTAAACAAAAGGCATAAATAGAGTTAGTGCAAACAGACGATTAGAATTAATTAGATGTTTCAGACCAATGTTGGGCTTTTATTCATAAAACTGTTGTCTTGTGTGTGATGTGAGGGTGTAAATGTTCTGGGAAGAATTTAATTCAGGTGGAATTTTAGCATTTATTTTGGTATATAATCGCAAATTATTGCTGTCGATACAAAAAATATTGGTGTTTAAAACCTATATCGGTCAAGTTTATGTCTCTCTTCTCTGTCTATCTCTCTGCCTTTGTGTGTGTGTGTGTGTGTGTGTGTGTGTGTGTGTCTGTGTGTGTGCGCTTTGACGAGGTGGAGACAGGAGCCCTAACGCTGCAGGATGGAGAAAGGTGAACAGGAAACAGAAGGTGCCCATGGAGGAGGTATATGACATCTGTCAGGATCCAGGGTGGGTGGAGGATTCAGCGCCCCCCCTCCGTCGGCCGAGGGTCACCCATCGCACCACAGTCGCTGAAGTTGTCACGACACCATGACACTTCCTTGGCAATGGTGGCAGCGAGCCGGACAGCCTCGGACATTCAAGACACACACGTATTTTTGAGTAAATTTGTCTGAGGGGAGTGGGGGGCATTTTGTATGTGCTGTTTGTTCTTCTTCCATACACAAATGTCAGCGTCCTTCTCATTGTTGTTGTTTTTTCTCCCCTTCCCCTCTCTTCAGGGTCCTGGATGGAGGAAGGTCAGCTGACACGGCAAGGTCGACAAACAAACAAACAAACAAACAAACAGAAGGAATTAAAACCGAGAAAAACAGAACAGATGAAAAGTGGCGGTGTGTTTTTATCGCTGTGAGGATGATTGCATGTAGCAGCCATTACTCTCCGTTGTGTCCTCTGCCCCCCATTGACTGCGACAACACCTCCTGGCAGGACTGCCAGTGTCACGTCATCTCATACTTCTGCTTAACTACACGGACGACAAAGGCCACTTCACACCAGGGTCCCTTTGCTTTTTACTTCTCAGGTAGCTTTGTTGTCTCAAGGCGGCAAAGGTCGTTCACACTAGATTTGATAAAAATCTTCTTTTCTAAGCGAGCACAACTTCAAATTAGATCTTGTAGTTATCTTTATGGAGGATGGAAGTAAAAGATAAATCCCCACAAAAAGTATTCATAATAACCCCCTCTGACTCATTAGCACCTCTCTGATTATTTTTTTTTACATTAAAATGGCAATTCAGTCTGATTATCTGCCTAATTGTAGCATCCCCAATGTTCTCTCTAAATTCATGGTGTCTGGTGACCTTTTTCCTAATTGATCACATAAACCAAATAATAATCTATTGTCATTACCTCATTTTGTTTGATGGAAATCTTTGGTTTGATTGCTTTGATTGTGTATAATTTTAGATTTAGAAAATTGAGAAATATGGAGAGAATACGGATCTGCACACTACACACATTACTAGGTATTGGACAGGGGTGGGGGAAAACATCGATACAGGATAGTACCGCAAGGTTTTGCGTTGCAACATAGCATCGCTACACATAAGTAGTACGTAAGTTTTTGTGTTTTATTATATAAACTATTTGTAAATACAAATTAAACTTTTTGGCAACAATTGTCTTTTCTGTCCACGAGGTGGTGCTGAGTTATTTTCTGGTGAGGTCTTGGGAAAAGGTCGCGGGATCGGCAGGAAGTTGTTTAAATCCCAATATATTGTAATACAAGTTATCCAAATATATGTTATCGCACTACTCAATCATATCAGAAAATGTGGCAAAAGTGGCAATAAGATCTAAAGTATCATGATAATATCGTATCGTGGGGCGTGTGGTGATTCCCACGCCTAGTATTTAATGCTAAAGACAAGCTTTCAGTCTCTACACCTTTATTTGTATTTAGTAAATACTTGCATCGGACCTAAGCCTTATTTTCTGTTGTTTGTATGGTGTCGTGAGTGTGGCGATGATCCCCAAAGACGCAGGAATGGATATTCACTGATCATGATTTTAAATGACAGCCTTGTTTATTATGATGTAGTGTACTGTCAGACTTAGACATGTGAACAAATAAGTTATTGTTGGGCCTGAATGAAATGATAACCCCCGCTTACAATTATACAAAAATACTATAGTTGTTTTTTTATTTAGACCATATTATTTAAATAGCCAGCCCCGTTTGTCATGACTTTGAACAGGCTCGGCTCAGGCTGTTGCAGGTGAAGCCCGGGCCTCACCCTCACAGATCTGTATGCAGAGCGTGCCTTTAAAAAAGCATGTTTCTTTTGTTTATTCTTTGCGTTGTCTTTTCCTTTCTGTGTGGAGTTTTGACATTGGAGATGACAGGTGTCTGTGGGGTGGAGGAGAAGAAGGGGGGAAGAGGAGATGCTGGTAAGAAAACAATCTTTGACTGCCTGTGGGTGAAGGCAGACTCCTCTAGGCAAGGCGGCCTTCAGCGTTTAGCTGGGGGCGCAGTATCAAAATCACAGCCACTGCTGTACCCCTAAGGCGCTAATCTCAACCAGTTACCGTCAAGTGCTGCTTATTCTTTATATAATCCTTCATGCCCCCCCTTCCCTCCGCTCACTCCATCTCCGCCATTCGACTACTGTTTCCGACCCAATCCACAGAGGTGAGAGGATAAATGACAGTTTGAGAAGGTGCAGGGGAAGCCAGGCATCTTGAATCCAGCATTGTTTCTTTGCTTACCGACGTAAAACTAATTCAAACTGTAGTGCTTTCACAAAACGCTTTACTGGAATTGTAATATCATAATAAGCAAGGCTTCTGAGCTCATCTGTAGCAAACAAGGCATCTCACCAGATGCTAAGGAGACCTCCGCCGTCGTTCAGTCGGCTAGATGGAGAAGGGTTGTTGTTTGATCACTGGATGACTGCTAATTTAATAAGTGTTAACTATGGAGCAGCCGAGCGAGGGGAAGGGGGAAAAATGAGGGAAAATGTAGGAGTAAAAAGCATTAAGATTAACTGATGACATGTTCAACTGTGCGCATAATATGAGGCTTAGTTAAGTACGCACATGCTGTTTGTCAATTATTTAAAACCCCAGGAAATTAAGTCCAGGTAATCTCATAAGGTGTAAATAACATTCTTTTTTCGTGGCAGCTTAATTGAATTCATTTGACGCTATTTAGAAATAACAGAATTAGATTTGCTTTCACATGCAACCACAGGCTGTGGAGAGGCGTTCTTTGTAAGGGTATAAAGAAGGAGGAATTAAACTTATAATTCAAACAGATCGGAAGGGATCACAAAAGGAAATAATTGAAAATGCATAGGATTCCTCATGCCTTCCTGCAGAGCTCTTTTTACTGCACTTTGCACAAGAACTGCACTCAAGTCAGTTATTTAATTGTGATGTAGAACATATTCTGCTGTTGAAGTCTCTTGGCAGCTAAATGTCTTAATTGCAAAAATATGAAAGTGATACAGCCAAGCTTTTGACATAAATTGATGATGTTAAAGCAAGAATTTACCCACAGAATGATCATTTATATATCACTTACTCACCCCGTGTTACTGTACCTTGAATTCTTGAGGAAAACTTTGTTTATCCCGCATTCCTCAACTGTGAGCCAAGAATCAAAAAAAGGAGAAAACTCTCACACGACTCGTGCCGTATAATCAAACTCTCCTTTATCGAATGCTCAATACTTCCCAAACACATGCATTTTTGTTAAAACCTTACTATTTAAAACACTTGCACGGACGAGCAGCGTGCCTGTGCATTTACTTCAATTCATCAAGACTTTTCTCTATGTTTTGATTTTTCGTTCACCTTGGAGGCATGCAAGAAAAACTAAGTTTTCTTCACAAATTCAAGGTAGCGCGAGGTAAATAATTCATATAGAAAT
>NC_041370.1:18900334-18982834 GCF_900634415.1 Cottoperca gobio | reverse complement strand
AATATTATACCTGTTGGTTTTACCGATCACTCTTTGCTTTTATGTAATGTTTTTATAAGAAATGTGTTGCCAAGAAGCGCATACTGGCACTTTAACTCAGTTTTAACATTTGATAAAAATTTTAGAGAAGCTTTTATTTATTTCTGGAGTGTTTTTTAGGCAAAGGAAGAGTGATTTTAACAGTCTTAGGCAGTGGTGGGACCATGGTAAGACTGAAATTAAAATGCTTTGTCAGCAGCACACCCTCAATGTCACACATGACATCACCAGATCTATGAAAGACCTGGAGGGTGATATAGTGGAACTAGAACAAATAAGTGAGTCCACAGGAGATCGAGGATATATTGAAATCCTCAAAGTAAAAAAAATGGCATTAGCCGACCTGCTAGACGTTAAAGTCCAGGGCGCACTGGTCCGGTCCCGGTTCCAAACGCCACCGAAATGGATGCTCCATCCAGTTTCTTCTTCGGCCTGGAGAAGAAGAACGGACAGAAGAGGGTAATCCACTCACTGCTCTCAGTCACAGGGCAAGAGATAACGGAACCAAGCCAGATCAGAACACGGGCTGTGAGTTTTTATTCCTCCCTATACTCGAGTGAGTACGAGGGGGAGGAAACGTTTTTAGAGGGGTTTTTAGGGGGACTACCTCAGGTAGCAGAGCAAACCAACTCACAGCTGGAGGGGCCGTTGACCACACGGGAGCTACAGGCTGCTCTGCAAAAAATGCAAGGACGGCGGGCTCCCGGCATCGACGGCCTCACTGTTGAGTTTTTTAAAGCATATTGGGACATTTTAGCAACAGATCTTTTAGATGTTTTTAACGAGAGTCTGGCCTCTGGTTCCATGCCGATGTCCTGGCCGCAGGGCCGTGATAACGCTCCTGCCCAAGAAAGGAAACCTGCAGGACATCGGAAACTGGCGCCCTGTGTCTTTGCTGTGTGTGGATTACAAGCTTCTGTCCAAGGCTCTGGCCACCAGGCTGGGGGGGGCTATGGAGCAGGTCATCCACCGGGACCAGACCTACTGTGTGCCCGGCAGGTCCATGGTAGACAATGTCTACCTAATTCGAGATGTTTTGGAGGTCTCCAGCTCATTGGGCTTTGATACTGGTCTGATTTCTCTAGACCAGGAAAAGGCTTTTGACCGCGTTGAACACAACTTCCTCTGGAAAGTAATGGAGAAGTTTGGGTTCAGCGCTGGTTTCATAGGCAAGATCAAGGTGTTGTACAGTGAAGTTGAGAGTGTGCTGAAGTTTAATGGTACTCTGTGTGCTCCTTTTAGAGTGTGTAGAGGGGTCCGGCAGGGCTGTGCTCTGTCGGGGATGCTCTATGCGCTCTCCCTGGAACCTCTCCTCTGCAAAATACGCTCCAGCCTACAAGGTCTGGTTTTACCTGGTTTAAATAGCAGATTTGTTTATCCGCATACGCAGATGATATTATTGTTTTTATTAAAAGCCAGAGAGATGCGGACATTTAACAGATATAGTAGATAGTTTTAGTGTAACATCGGCAGCGAAGGTAAATTGGAAGAAAAGTGAGGCCCCTCGCTGTCGGGGAGTGGCGTGGCGGTCTCCCAGTTCTTCCCCAGAGCCTCACCTGGAGAACTGACGGCCTGAAATATCTCGGAGTATTTGTAGGAAAAGAAATTATTGTCCAGAAGAACTGGGAGAACGTCACAGAAAAGATTCAGGGAAAGCTTTCCAAGTGGAAGTGGCTGCTCCCTCAGATGTCTTTTAAAGGTAGGGTTTTGGTTTTAAACAACCTTGTAGCATCCCAATTGTGGCACCGTCTGACCTGTGTAGACCCTCCCTCTGGCCTTTTAGCAAAACTGCAGAAAGAAATGGTAGATTTTTTTGGGATGGTTCTACACTGGGTGCCACAGGGGGTGCTGTTTTTATCCAGAGAGGAGGGGGGACAGGCCTTGTCCACCTGGCCAGCCGAACACCACTTTAGACTTCAGTTTTTACAAAAATATCTTACCGGCCCGGCTGATTTGGTGGGGAGAGATGTGACCAGCTGCATTCTCAGACGTGTAAATAACCTGGGGCTGGATGCTGCTCTGTTTTTAACTGATTCTAATTTTTTAAGTTAAATGGGCCTGCCTCCATTTTATCAGGGTGTTTTTAAGTCTTGGGCCCTTTTTAATCATAAAAGGTGTCCAATGGCGGACTCTCTGCACTGGTTGTTGAAGGAGCCTTTAATTTACAGAGCCAGGCTGGACGTCAGCAGCAGCAGCACACCCAGCCTGATGGTGGCGCTCTGCAGGTCCAGAACCCTGTGCCTGCAGCAACTGGTGGATGCAGTGGGGCCGGCGCTGAGTGATGCCCGAGCCCTGGGCTTGCTGCTGGGTCTGACCTCCGTTCGAGTGGCTGAGAGGATTCTGGAGCTGTGGAGCCAGAGGCTATCGGGGAAGGAAAGGAGCCAGATAAAAGACTACGGTGACGGGAAGGCTTCTCCAGACCCAGCAGACCCTTTTCCAGAGATCAACCTGATCCCAGGGCTGGGAGAACTGACCGGTCCCCTGCTCAAGGTCATTAACCCGGCAGGACTGACGCTGCACAGAGCCGACAAAAAGACTCTATATATGAACTGTGTCAAAAGCATCCACAAGAAAGGCCTGTGCAGCAGACCCTCCACTGTGTGGAGCAACAGACTGGGTTCAGGAAGTGGACTCAAGCCCACAGTGGGGGTCTTTTTACAAACCTCCCCTCAAAAAGCGGACAGCCGACCTCCAGTGGAGGATTTTACATGGTGCCGTCGCTTGTAACGCTTTATCGGCCGTTATTAATCCTGCTGTTTTAACAAATGCCCTTTCTGCAACCTACGTGAGACTGTATTCCATGTTTTTACTGAGTGTAAGAGACTCACAGAGTTCGTCTCTCTTTAACATTTGTTTTTAGTCTTTTTAACGTAGTTTTTACCGAGAGTGTTTTTATCATGGAGGCTGCCTACAAAAAAGACAACAAAAGAAAGTGGCAGCTCCTAAATTTCCTCTCGGGAGAGGCAAAAATGGCCATATACATTAGCAGGAAAAACAGAGTTGAGAACATAGATGGGCAGGAGGCCAGACAGTGTGGCTGTGCCATACAGGCCAACTCTTGCTCGATTTTTAGGTTTCACAAACATACCGGGGATCTCGACACTTTTAAAGAACGTTGGTGTTTTAAAATGTTATCTGCACTGTGAACAATGAATGTTTACACTTTGCACAGGTTTTATTGGATACTTTTTAGATATTTATTGGGTTTGTTTATTATATAATGTATATTTTTTGATAGTATACATGATTTTTCTTTACACTTTATGAGTAAACCTGTTGTTTTAAGAATATTTAAATAAAGTGTTTTTGAAAAATCAAAATGATCTATCTAATCGATCCATCTTCCATCTCTCTATATAGCTCTATCTATCTCTCCTCGCTCTCTCTCCTCTCTCCATGTTACTGTACAAGTGTCATGTTGATTTCCAAACCTTCTGAGGCCTGTAATGACTGTTGCCCGTTACATTGCTAGTGATGAAGTGCTTGAAGGCCACCATTGTAGGTCCCCTGGCTTTGCTTATCTATATAGCCTATAAAGATGTAGACAATGCTATTCTGGCCATGTTACACCTGGTCCATATTCAACTTGAGGGCCTTGGATTTTTTATATTTTTATGATCGAGCTCCACATCTTGACTTATCAGCACACAACTCTGAGTTCTTCTTAGTTTAATAATTTCACCAGCAGGACTTTGAGAATTAGGTCAAAGTGAGTTCTTTTTTTTGTTGACCAAAAAATAGATATGGTTGTTTGTCAGGGTTGTGTTTGTTTTCTGTTCTTTAGGCTGATTAGTTAATACACCAATCAGATGCACTAGGGCAGGGGTTACAACGTTTTTCAGGCCAAGGACCCCCAAACTGGTGTAGCATGGAGCAGGGACCCTATATTTTAAACGGTATTCAAACGAGGGGGGGTTACTGTCAGAGTCCTGTGCGATGGGGGGGGGGGTGCTGTCTCGGAGTTCTGTGCGAGAGGGGGTGGCTGTCGGAGTTCTGTGCGAGGGGGGGTGCTGACGGAGTTCTGTGGGAGGGGGGGTGCTGACGGAGTTCTGTACGGGGGGCGGGTGCTGTCGGAGTTCTGTGCAACGGGGGGGATGTGAATGTGCAAAATCTAAAATAAAAATGTCTAAAAATATTTTTTTTTAATAAAAAAATAATTGCTTTATCTACAAACAATTTTGCGACCCCCCTGCAGTACCTCCGCGGACCCCCTGTTGAAGACCTATGCACTAGGTTACCCAAACAGGCACTTCAAGTTTGCTCATGACACAGCTCTAGTAAGACACCTCGCAGCTGAGGAGCATGTTCCAGTTTTAAAGGGCTTTATAACTGTTGTGAACATTTCCATAGACCTCTTCCTGTATGAGATAAGAGCCATCATGTATGATGAGGCTAACTTATCTGGTAAAGAGAGGTAACTATTATTGTTTCAGAATCATAAAATAAAGTTAAACTGTGCCAAACACAAAACTAGTTGTACTTTATGTTGGACATTTCCAAGTTTAGTTTGTTTTCTCCGTCAAGCGTTTTGGGAGATAATGTGTCTGTCTGTCTGTCTGTCTGTCTGTCTGTCTGGCTGGCTGTCTATATGTCTGTCTGTCTGTCTGTCTGTCTGGCTGGCTGTCTATATGTCTGTCTGTCTGTCTGTCTCTGTCTGTCTGTCTGTCTGTCTGTCTGTCTGTCTGTCTGTCTGTCTGTCTGTCTGTCTGTCTGTCTGTCTGTCTGTCTTACTGCAGCTGATCTCGCATACTACTTGAAAAATCAGCCTAATATTTGTTGTATTCATTTATGACTATATGCTCAAAAGCCTCTCGCGGTTGCGGTGATTCATCATTTTTTAATCTAAACCTACTTCATTCACTGTTTTATACCGTCATTGACAGTTGACTCCTCAATCCTCTTAACCGGACCGCAACTGATCCATAACTGCTTCAGTAGAAAAATACATTTGTTGTCCATTGTCGTGGCTCAAAAACTAACATACATAGAAAGGTTTGGTCTCATTTTGAACCGGAGCATCTGAAGATTAATTCCATACCAGATATGTTATGATCCACTGAAGTTAGGCATGATACGAGATTAGAAAATCCTTGTTTTTGTTATCTTCACTGCCATCTTGACTGTAAGGGAGACAAGACGAACAATTGAGTGAGATTCATCTCCTCTTTGTTTAAGACGGAATAGGTAGACACACCTGGCAGAGGTCTGCACTTCTCTATGGCATCAATAAACGGAGTAAACACCTTTTCACACGTTTTTCACACCTTTTCTCTGAGTCTTTATTAAAGGCTTTCCGGGAATTTTGGAATTCTTGACTATGACAGAATCCTAAAATGTTTCCTTCAAACATTAATTTCCAAATCATCGTCGTCAGAGGACGGGTTGGGATTGCCACAGGATGGATGGATAAGTCATTGCCAAACAACCACCCCAGAGTTAACTGCTAAATGAAAGACTGTCATTAATTCAAAAGCAGTTAATAATGGATGAGGGAAGACATCACCGAAAGCTATTTACGGTTTGAGGAGGTGGACATATGAATAGATGACCCTTCCCTCTCTCGCAGTGACAGTCGTGGGTTACTTTACAAAACAGTTGGCAGCAGAAGATCTTCCTGTAGCAGACAGACAGAGCTGCTGTCACTCAACACTGAGCTGTCACCCTCTGCAGATACGACAAGTGTGTGTGTGTGTGTGTGTGTGTGTGTGTGTGTGTGTGTGTGTGTGTGTGTGGTTGTGTGTGTGTAAGTATGAGTGTCAATGTGACAGGTCTGAATTAATGAGAGGTATGTGTCAAGGGTAGAGAGAGACGTTGAGGAGTAAGGAGGGCAAAGATGGCGGCTGAGTAGTGACGATTACAGCATGTGTGTATGTAGGAATGACTCTTAAAAGAATAATTAGTTTAATTCAGGTGAAACCTAAATCAGATGAATCTTTAAAGTTACAATCTTTGACAGTTTCATGTTAAAACATGTCCTGTTATTCCATGTTCCTGGTATAAAGATACCAGAAACCAGTATATAAAAGCTTTTTTATTTGCTCTCGTAAAAACTCTGACAAAGCCTGTTGTGTAAAGGAAGTCATCCATCCATCCATCCATCCATCGTCTACCACTTATCCGGGATCGGGTCGCGGGGGCAGCAGCTCCAGTAAGGAACCCCAATCTTCCCTTCTCCGGGCCACATCCTCCAGCTCAGACTGGGGGATCCTGAGGCGTTCCCAGGCCAGAGAGGAGATATAATCTCTCCACCGAGTCCTGGGTCTTCCCCGGGGTCTCCTCCCAGCTGGACGTGCCTGGAACACCTCCCTAGGGAGGCGCCCAGGTGGCATCCTTACTAGATGCCCGAACCACCTCAACTGGCTCCTTTCAACGTAAAGGAGCAGCGGCTCTACTCCGAGTCTCTCACGGATGGCTGAGCTTCTCACCCTATCTCTAAGGGAGACGCCAGCCACCCGTCTGAGAAAACCCATTTCGGCCGCTTGTACCCGTGATCTCGTTCTTTCTTTCTTTGTTGTGTAAAGGAAGTGATGTCATTTATATTTCAGGTTAGCAGTACTAGGTACAGCCTTGAGCAAGGTGCTAACTTCAGCATGCTAACATGCTCACAATGAGTATGTTTCTGCTGATGTTCAGCTGGTATAATGTCAAAATCAAAGCAGCGGAGGCTGAGATCCTGACTTCTAGTCTAGCGTTGGTTAAGTCTCCAATTTTCATATTGCAATCTGAATCTTTTCTTTATATATCTATATATTATTTTTACACAGCAGATTTAAGTGGTCAAAGCAGATTGAAAAGAAAGTTGCAGTTATGGGGAGAGGTCTGGTGGTTATTAAGAAATGTGCTACATTTTTACCAGAACAATGTATTTCTCAAATTGTTCATTTTGTTCAACTTATTCATTTGGAATACTGTCCAGTATAGTCAAGTGCATCAAACAAAGACTTGGGGAAACTACAGTTGTTCCAGAAAAGAGCCACACGACTCGCTCTGAACTGCAACAAAATCAGAATGACCATAACTACCAATGCTGTTTTAGGAGAAATATTTTATTTTCTAAAATCCAGATTGTCCTGTACCATCAATAGTCATGTAGTAGTTATGGCCATAACTTTAACACTAGGCATTGATCTAGAGGTTGTTTTTCACTTCTTCTTTCTTTTTTTTTAAACTAATGCATGTCAATGTACTGTTATGGTCAGATGAATGCAAATATGGAATTTGCCATCACACCTTAAGCTAGTATGTGTTATGAAGAGTAACACAGATGGACCAAATGCAGGAGACTGCAAGGAACAGGAACTTGGAGAAATAATTTAAAAATACAATTTGGCACAAGCAAGTCCGAACTGCTCTTCACATAACAAAACCAAAGAACCAACAATAACTACCCTGAACTAATCGGAGGAAGGGATGAAGTGAAGGTGGAGAGATGGACGGAGAAGCTCAGCTGTAGGGAATGAAGTGATTAGGCAGGAGAGCAGACAGGGAGCTGATTGGCTGGGGGAAACTCTGGGAGCAGGGAAGGACTAACGAGGCTGATTCAGAGCAGGTGTGTAGATGGGCAAAGGAGGGAAAGGCAGCACAGGAAACTCAGATACCAGAAAACAACTCAGTCCAGTCTTAACAAAACGTCTGAGGGAATTTAAACACAGAGCCAGACTGTGACTGGCAAACTGTTTTTAAAAAGACTTTAAGGAAACACCTTATGGCACAGAACACCAGCCTTCTCCAAAGATGACATGATTTGCTACATAATATGATCATTAATAAGGAATTTCTTGATTTTTATTGTTGTTAGTTCAGTCAGTGTATACGTTGTTTTTAGTGGTACAACTATTATCTTTTAGCTGTAACAGATGTTTTACTGACTATTTGGATATAGTGTGTCGGAACGTTTTGTCATTGTAATTATTAGTAATTATTATTTTGTTCCCTTTTTGCCTTGGATTTTAATTACTACATCTTTTTTTCACATTGTAATGTAACGTTTACTCGTGTGGATCCTAGGAAGAGTAATTGCTACCTTGGGAGTGACTTATGGGGATCCAAATAAATAAATAAAACAAATAAATACCCAGCCTAACCCTTTTTTATGATTATAAAGTCAAATAAAACAAATATATTCTTACCTGTAAGTACTTTAATGCATGACTAACAGTATTGCTTTAGGATCTCTCTAGCATGTTTGGTCAAATATGATGCATTTGCATTTGAAAGGGATGTCTTGCTCTTAATAAAGAAAAAGATGCATGCAGGTGACTCAGATGGGTAAACCTGTGTGTGTGTGTGTGTGTGTGTGTGTGTGTGTGTGTGTGTGTGCCACTTTCCCCTCCTGAATGAAGGAGAAAAACAGCCAGGGAGAGTCTATCAGCGTGGCACCCTGCTCCAGAACATTCTTGATGAAGCAAAGGTTGTCTTCATTAGGTGCATTAATATTCATGACGAATGGTAATTTTGACACAGAAAAGGTCTCAGTAACCTTTTCTCGTGCATTTTTTCACTTCTCAAGGAAATTACAGTTCGGCAATGACTTAATTAATGCTTGGTTTCCTCGCCAAGTCGTTTGAGGGGCTGTCACTTTGAGGTTGGGGTATCTGTCTCACACCGACAGCGATTGAGAGAGAGAGATAGAAACAGAGGGAGAGAGAGAGGAAAGTGGGATTTCAGAGAAATAGGGAGGGACAGAATGAGTTGTTTCTACACAGGCTTATTTACCATTAAATCCTCCACTCTGTTTTCCTCCACATGCTCCACCCCGCTCCTTTCTCTTTCTTTCTCCCTCCCCTCTATACAATCCACCCCCTCCATTTCTCCACCCTCCTTCATTCACTGCGTCGTGGTGTGTTGGTATATGGAGGATGTCACCCTCAAGGCCCTGCAGGCCTCACATTTCAGCCGGGAGATCATGAGATGTGACAGGATGTGACTTTTCACTTTCCTCTCTTTATCATCTCAGGGATCGTTCTGCAGCATGGCTTCAATGCCGCCGAACAGCGAGACAGTCCTCGATGCATTTCTAGTCCAGGGGCTATCGGAGGAATAAAAATAATCCCTGTCACATACAGTACGGCTGTCTATGAAGTTTGCATATACGAATTATGCATTAAGTGTCTTCAGAATAAGTACATTTTTAACACAGATTTTGATTGATTGTGATTTACTACCTTATTAATAGTTTATTTTTCTGCTAGTATGGAATTAGAAGGAGGCCAGACGGAAAATAGAAAATAACGTGTTGAAATATATAACACTAAAGTGCCCTATTTAAAAGAATAAATAACTGGACCTAATTTATAAAAGAATCATCTTTTTTCCTAGTTTGTAAAACATAAATACAGTAACTTTTTGAGGTGATTCTTTTCAAGTTATTATCATACCAGTATGATGGAGTGTATTACATTTAAAAACCTTATTGCATTTTAACCCTTTAGAGGCACATTTTTATGAGACCGTAACCAACCATCGCATTATCTATCAGCTGTAACAGCACTAGCCACCACATACACACACATGGCCACGCACAAACACAAAGATCAAAAAGACACACACACAGCAATCTAAAGCACTCAATCCTTCCCATTTCCTCTAAGACAGTAAAATATTTGAACATAAGGCAGCATTTCCTTTATCATGTCCCATAAAAATAGTAATTTGCTGGAACCCCTTGTTGCACAATATGGTAGGCAGTGTGTTTTCCTGATAATGTACAGATGACAGATAGGTCCATACTGGGAGGTTTCACTTCACTCTGGATACCAGTGTAATAAATTGCACAGGGAAGGGAGGAGGAGAGGAACAGATAGAGCAGGAAGAGAGAAAGATAGGGCAACAGATAGAGACTCCTCCGACATCTCTCTTCTCTGGCCAGTGGAAGGCTGCACTGTGGGCAGTGATTATACGCTATGAAAATGTAGGATTAATTAGGCCGGCAAGGGAAAGCAACCCTGTCTCATTACTGGCACACTATCCCCCCTCAAAGATATCACCGCTAACACGGCCATCGCACTAATGCCAGCAGACAAAGTCCTCTCTTTTCTGCCCATCGCCCTTATTATCTTATTTAAGGCCACTTAAGGAGGGCCCCAAAGGTGGGCGACACTGCACATTCTCCTCACTGTACATTTCCTTAATCAGAGTCTAGCCTTTGCTTTCACCTAAAGTTATATAGAAACAATTTTTATGTGTTTCAGAGAAGAGAGAGTTTCCTTTTCAGCTTACATGTGTGATTGGGTGGAGCGGGGACAATGGTGGCACAGTTTACACTTTGTCACAGGAATAATTAGTCTATGGAGACTTTGCCCTCACTGTGTTGATCCTCTGTTCTCCTCGCTTTATCCATTTTCATAGATAACGTGTCACACGGCCGGAGTCTTCCCCCTCCCCATAACATCTGTGATTCTCCATCATACACTGTTCATCTTCCAGGTCTTTATCTTTCTTTTTTCCTCAAATTCTTCACATCAGGGAGGAGTGATTTTTTAACACAGCCGCAGTGCAGATGATTTGAAACTTTTCTGTATCTTATATTGTGTGATTTGAAGTCATCATTAAGGTGATACACTTTTGTTTCTTCTGTGGTGACAGATGATCTATTATTTTTGATGTATCGATTTATTGTTACAGTTATTTTATAAGCAAAATTGCCAAAAGATTGCTGGTTTCAGCTTCTGATTAGATTTTTTTCTTTGTCATTTATAATAATACATTTAATATTTCTGCGTTCTGGACTGTTGGCCTTATGGAAGAAGCCATTTGAATTAGTCACATTGGGCCGGAAAAATCATAGCAGGTAATTGTCATTATTTTACAAACATATATAGAAAATTAATCAACTAATGAAGTTACATTATTTATAGTATCTTGTTTTTCTCTGTAAAGAACATTTAATAATTTATAGTTAATAGTAATATATAGACTAAAGTTTCAGAAACAGAATACAGATTATTGTCACGCAGGTTTTAACACACAAGTGTCTTTGTGTACTTTAGTGTTTTGGTGCATAACAAAAACATAGTGAGAGAAAATGAAATCAAAGTTACACAAATCTTATTGCAAAAATCTAGAAACGTAAATATAGAATAGAAGAGAATTACAATAAACGTTTGAAAGAATACTATAAAAGCATGCTCAGAGTTCAATTGAAAGAGCTGTGTTTTTTATATTAAAAAGGCATTGTTTCTTTAATTATGCTAAAGGTTAATGTAATTGAATGTGTGAGCGTGTGAGCCAATCTTAAGACAACCTTTCCTTCTGTGTGGAAGGTGCCTGTTTGCTTCCTAAGGTTACTGATAGGTCTGTGGTTACAAAGCAACAAGACATATGATATTGAACGCTGCCACTTGTGCGTGATGCTCAAAGATTATGACCTTGTTGCCCTGTGTACCAAACCAATTGCAACACGTTGTGGAGCCTACATAACGAAACCTAATTAGATTGTTGAGTCAATCAGCATCCCACAGGTACATAACACGGCTGTACAGAACAACAAACCTGTGTAATTGCCCTGAACATGATTGCACCTCTCACCAGGACTGAGTGCTTCAAACACACTTGTTTTTGTTTTTGATTGCAAAGTCGTTACATGTGCTAATTGTGGTGTGCAAAACCTGTTTGAGCGAGTGTCGGCCTTGAGATGGAAGTTTAAATTGATACACATTCAGCGCAATAAATTACATTATTCCCTTTGCATACGCACCGAGCTCTTTGCCTTGCAAATAAAACAGCTTCTGTGTGTTCGCCAACACTGCTGTTTATAACTGCTGCGAGAGTCTCACCTCCTCCGAGCCAGACTTAGCTGAACATAATTACCCAGGGCGCTCCGCGATAACGCCTACTGTCACTCCTCATTTACAAGGCCTGCTGGAACTCCACTCAATTAAGTAATAAAACATGTTCTCTACTATTACCCTCTATCACATGAACATTTCAATAGTGCACATCCATAATTGACGCGAGCTGCTCTCCTTTTAAATTGGCAAGAGAGTTGTGTGAAGAGGAGAGGAACATCATTTAGTCAAAATGTTGCTGTGTTGGTTCAGGATTATTCAGCTGCACAAGTTGACATCTTTTACTCTGTTAAAGCTCATCTTAACTTCTTAATAAATGACACTACTGCAGGTTCACCTGTTAGTAAGAAGCTACAACATCTTTATGTAAATACATTTCCATTTGGCTACTTAATTATAATAGATTGCTTCATGATTTGTTTTTCTTAACACCTGGCAGGCAGGGTTTTTTCAGTAAAGATATTCTATTGTTGAATAAAGAAATGATCACCTACAGCAAGAGGCTTCTTCGACAGAATAAAACATCTCTCTTCATATAAACATGTGATAAATTAACTTGAGTGTCAAAATCAGAATCCAGTTTATTGTAGGTTTTTATATACAAGGGCTTTGTTTTGGTGTATTGTAAAAATCAAGAAACATATATATAGAATACAAAAATAATGAAAATGTGAACGAATACTATAAAATATGTACAATATATCTGAATTAAAAGTGGAAGAGCTGTGCAGTATTTCAACATATCCTCATATCGTATTCTTCATTTTTTGTCCAGCAACACGTGTCATTTTCCGGCTTGTTACATGAATACAGTTTTTTCAAAATAAACTTCCATCTTCACAGGAAAGGTTCACTAGTTCCACACGAGACATGAACAGCGGTCTCCTGGGGGAAAGTCTGGTGTTTTCATGCACCTACACATCCACCACAACCCTCCTCCCTATGACGACTTTTCACTTTTTATACTTCCTTGTTCACAATTACATGGATAAGATATGAGTTTATTGTAGGATATATATATACGAACTACAGTGCATTACTTTTTGTAGGTATATCTAGATACAAACAGTTTATGAGAACAGCTTGAGTTTTTAGAAGTGGTTGTTTTGTGCAGCAATGTTCAAAATTGTCAAATGTGCAAAGATTCACTGTACGAAGTATAAAAATAATATGCAATGTACAGAGATACAGTCCCAAAGGCGTGTGTTAATGTAGCGCATATAGACAGATGTGAAGATGTTAATGCATTCATTGATTTTCTGTGCCACAGTAGATTTAAAAAAACACCATGAAAAAAGCAACATGGGATCTCACTAAGAGTAATGAAAATGTCCTCTCAGTATTTCTCACCAACTTGTTGTTGTAATGTGCCTCCTCTGGAGAGTCAGCAAACTGTGATATCTGTTGTTGCTGCACCAGAGAAAGAAGAAGAAAAGTGTGTTGGAACCAGGTAGTTGTGGTCTGATGTAAATATTGCATGGTCCCCGAATGCCGACCAGTACTCCTGCCTGGCCAGTTGTGACCTGACTACAAGAGGAGAAATGTAGTCTGATGCAAACGATGAGCTGGCCTGCAGTCAGAGCCCTTAAGTCGACCCTGAGGCAGTTAGCTAACTCCCAGACTGCCACGTACGGTACTGTGGATGCACTGTAGTTGCACTATAGCTGTACTGTAGCGGCTGTGCTCAATGTTTTTTCCACTAGGTGCTCTCCAAGGAACCCCCTCCCTCCCTCACCCCCACTCGCCTGCAGTCATGTCTGAGGCCACCACTACAGGCAGCTGCCACACCTCTGCTGAGGCAAGAGGCTCCTCTATGAAGTGGGGTAACATTTCAGATGTGTTGCCATTAAACACCCAAGGGAGCCACTATTTGGAGGAAGGACATCAGCATAAAGATAGACATATCACAATTTACTGCTAATCACGTGGGCGGATATATATTTGGCTGGTTGTTACATTTTTATCAATAATGACAAGCTAGATCATGATCTTATCACTGCATTATGTCTTCATCCCAGTTTCATGTCTGCAGCCTGGAATACAGTACAGTACATTAGGTGTCATGTAGTTGCTCTTTTGTGCGCTTTCTTTCATAGGACAAACTCTTTTGATCATGCCATGCAACATGTTAACAACGTGTTAAGTGTCAGAGATGAGCCATAGACTCTTGTTTTCTATTCTTACTTGAATCCTCATAATGCAATGACTGCTTTTGTGCACACAGAGTAGATATTCTTGTTTTATTTGTCTTTCCGGGATGAATGCAGAACAGTTAAGTGAGGTTACACTGATGTCAGCTGTATATACACTTGTCTGCATACAAGCATTGCTTATAAAGTTGCTCCAAAGTGTTGTTGTTATTGAACTTTCATACAGGTTAATGTGTGGCACAGTGAACGAGATCCTTGTGTCATCACACAAAAGATGGATGTTCCATGAAGAGTGACATTTATGGCTGTTCACAACTAAAGACATTCTTAGTCGACTAACACTCATACGTTTTTGTCCAATAATCGATTAGTTGACTGAGTTCTGTAAAACTGAGTTTGTCCACAAAGAATCATGCAAAACCTCTTTAAATATTGTGTTTGCCAGAGATGAGTCATTCAGCATGAATAAGGCAATACAAAATGACTAATCCACTAAACAAATCTTAGTCCACTAAGACCAAAACAACCCATTCAGGACTAATCGACTAAGAAGGGGCAGCCCTGGTGACTTGTGGGTTGTGCAACTTAGATACAGTAAAAGCTTTCTCCATTTTGAAATCTCTGGTTCTCTCTGTTCCCACAAATGGCAAAAAAAATTGGTTTTCATTTGTCAACGTTGCAAAATTTCAAATCAAAGTTCACAAAGGTTATTTGTCCACGGGAGCAAATGAGCACAGACATTCCATTGAAATGAACTGGTTTCAGCTTGAAATTTTAAGTCATAACTGCAACTCTACGCCCTTACAAATGAATGTGTTCTGTATGTGTGGTTGCACACATGTACGTCTTCTATCACTGAGTGTCTGTTGTCCTATTTTAACCAAATGAATGAGTGCCAGTTCATTTTTCTGTGTATGTACATTTGTGTGTGTATGTGTCTGTGTTATGGGATCTACCCACTGATTACTGAGGGCGAGTCTCAGCCTTTGGGAGCGTAGTGAAGGACTGGCTAAGCTCTCGGTGATGTCAGTGGCGTTTAACGTGGAGGGAAAAGCCTCTGCAGTGTCGCCTGCTGAACCGGACCCTGACTGCTGCGTGTTTGTGTTGGACGTCAACGCGCCGGCGTTTGACGCTGAGCAGAACCCCAGACCTCGGCCAACACAGTGCAAGGGGAACGGACGGAAGATCCTGGGGCATGCTGGGTAACGAGATCCGGTGAGAGCAAGGGCTGGATCATGGCAACCTGCCACGCTCTATGGATGTCAGAGTTTGTGGTCACTATTGTACCTTCTGTACCCCACATTATTTATTCATTTGAGGTCAGAGAGATGAGACAGTGGGTGACATGCGACCGAGGCAAAAGCAAAGCTGAAAGCAACAAAATACATTCAATTGAATTATCCCTTCTGTTATTTACCTCAACAGCAGAGATAATGATCTTTATTTGATACAGGCTTTTCATTTGTACTTGAAGCATACTTAGCTTTCTCTGTTTCTCTGTACATTTCCCTTTTACTTCAACAACAATATATCCATGTCATATTCACCACTCTACAAATCCAGTTTATACAAATACTGTTTATCACTAACATGCTACAGTCAATTCAATGTTCGTGTTCCGTGTTAAGCTGCTGTGAATGAAGCCAATCCCTTCCTCCACAAATGTTTCACATTAAAAGCCTTCTAGCAGCTCCCAGGGCATTATCCTCCCATTCCCTCGTAGGCTTTTAATGTACAACCTCAGCAGGAAGTGATTAGTTTAATTTACAGGACTTAAACCAAATCATTTTAAAGTGAAGTAGGAGTGATTGGAAGAAGATTTTTGTCAAACAGATCAGCCTTTAGTGACTGGCCTTCATTGGTTTACCATATTAACAGTAATTCACATTTCTTCTAAACTCGCACAGTGAGAGACTTGAAATAAAATCTTCTATAACTGACATTGTATTTTAGCAAAAAATAAAATACTAACATGGTATATTCAAAACAAGATACAGCTCTTACGCACATTAGAAATCAGTATTCTATTCTTATTCATAGCCACTTAAGAATATAAAGACGGTGAAATTGCTTGTGCCTCCCTTGATAACAACCGCTAATGACACTAAGTATTAACAAAACCCCACAGCTTCTTGACATGTTAAAGCCGGGTTAAAGAGTGACACACAAACACACACACACACACAGACTCACACATACATGTACGCCCGTCAGCTCAGGAGAAGCGAGAGGAGACGCTAAGGTAGTGGCACAGGCGGGAGAGAAAGTGAGGATCTGGGGCCTTGGCAGGAATCAGCATGGCATGACAAGGCTCCTATTACATCTCATGTCAACTCATAAACTAATGGAGGCATTAGCATAGCTTATACTATGACTATGAGTCATTGGAGATAATATATAATTCAGAGAATCTGTAAATCGGCTCTTAAAACAGCGATTTCCAGTTTACAAAGATCGTGTTGATGAGAGCCCTCAGCAGATGTGGGGAAATATACACGTATTCATTTGAGTGATGTGCATTAACACAGCATCTCTCTCTCTCTGTCACACACACACACACACACACACACACACACACACACACACACACACACACACACACACACACACACACACACACACATACATGCAAACATGTACACATACTTGCATCAGGAGGCTAATTACTGTAGCTCATGCGTTACTGATACCATCTCTTATTTTTCTCCCCTTCCATGTCTAATAGTTGTGACAGTAAATGAAGAATGCCTGGGGGGGCATTTTCATTGTGACACATTTAAGAACGCTTGCAAAACACGTGACTTGAGTGCATGCATGTGTGCGTGCAGCATTTTTGCGTGCCTCTTTACAATTCTTCAAAGTGCCGTCACGAAACACAAATACGCTCGAGCTTGATACGATCTGTTCAAAATCTCCATCAAAGAATCACCATTAATTGTCATCTGTCACAGCTGAAGCGGGCAGCACGGTTGCATTTCGATCAAGAGAAAAAGCGGCTGATAGGCTGTGACGGCTCCAGGGTGTGCCTGGCGCCTCGGGGGCATCTCTTTGCCCAGAATCAAGCCTTCATAGTGGGGGAAGGAGCTCTCAGGGCCCCCTTCTAATCTGACGCCCATTCTCCTCTCTGTCTCACCTGCAGGAGGGAGCTCACTGCTCACAATCAACTCCCTCTTTCTCTCCCCCCTCCGCTCCTCCTGCCTCCTCATTTTAATCCCCCATCCATCCATCTATCACTCTCTTCTCACAGGTGCTTTCCTCCATTTCCTCAACACTTGTTCAAAATTAGCAGCTTTCACTTTTAAGGGGGAACATTTTCGTTCTTTTGGCAAATTCCCTTTCAGGCCTTTTATTTAGTCCTCTCTGGATTTGTCTCACCCTCCTTCTCTGTACTTTTTTTTGTTCAATCCTTTCTTTTTTCCTCGCCCTCCTTCCATTCCCTCTCCTCCCTCCCCTTTCTGCTATACCTATCTATCTATAGTCCGGCAGATGCTGTCCCATTTGTACTCTCCCCCATGACATTCCTACGGGGGATTGCTTAAGGATTCAAGAGCCCCGGTGCTCATGGATCACACTGACACTTGGTCAGCATCAGCAGATTATGAACTATAGGAGCCTGACACCCCGCCATTGTTCCTCCATCTAAATATGAACAATAAGGCCCATCCGACGCCCACGCTGACAGCTTATTTGCTCTTATCACTCCTGTGGAGTCGCCCGGCATGATCTGGGGTGCCTCCCCCTTTCTCCTCCCCCTTTCTCCTCCCCCCCACCTCCACTCAATCCCCAACCTACCCCTCTATGCTCCAGCCTCTTCTTAGCCCGGCCACAGGGCAGGGGTGGAGGGACTGAGTGAGAAAGGAAGGGGAAGGAGGGAAGGGGCAGTGAGCAGATAGAAAAGCTTGCAGAAAGAGTGTTGGTTGGAAGATCAGTTGGAGGATGCCCTTATCTATGAGAACTAGGGTACCAATGTTTTGTCCCCACTTTGGCACGGGGGAAGGATCCAACTTCATTCAAACCTCACAGCTGTTATGGAACATTCAAATTAAAGCAGCATGGAAGAGCTGGTCGGGCATCCCGGTGGCTCACTTGACTAATGTACTTATAATTGCAGCGCCCGGGTTTGATTCTGGCTCAAAACATTTGTCACATGTCATAGTGTCATAAAGTCTCTTCTCTCTAATTGCTTGTCACTGCCAATCATCAGTTAAAGCCAAAAGTCAAATACTGTTTGAACTGATAGAGAAAAGATTGTTGATACTCGTTGCTATGGAGTCCTGCGAACATTGGCTCAACTTTCATTTGGATCTACAATACATGCAACACAACTGTATCCTTGACATGGAAGACATAAAATACAAATTATATTATTTATATCAACTGGGAACATTTTTAAGGTAATCACTTTCTGCAATATGTGTTTATGGCAACTACAATAGCGTTAAGGTTAAGAGAAGGACTGTGGTTATGGCAAATGGAATATGGGAAGGGTCTGATTAGGCAACTAAAACACACTATAACAATAACTATAAATACATCTTTGGAGTCCACCCCACAATTATAATGACAGTGACAATATTGATGGGATAACTTTCAGACCCATTTAAACTATAGAAATACTAATAGCCAATCAAAATCCATCCGACTTCATAGGACGTCACATTCAACATGGCAGATGACTCAACCGTCTCACCTATTTTGTCATATTTATTTAACGTTATTTTCTGTTCAACAAACGCCAGAAGGGAAGTCAAGTCCTTTATAAATGTTGTCTCCTTGTGAATATTATGTAAATGGCTATGTAGGGCATAGGGTCTATATGTTTTGTAAATGTAATTTTAAACTTTTCTAGGTGACAGTCCCAGAAAGAACAGCTGGAGTGTGCTCACATCCTCATCGTTATAGTTATTGTTCTTGGTGTGGTGGCTCGGGAAAGATCAGTGTTACGGATGACAAAAACGTGAACTCCAGTGTCCTGTATAAACGTATAGGATGCACTACATGCCCCTCCACCACCCTGATCTTCACACCTTTATTTGCTATATATAAGGCACACTACTGGGCGTTGGTGCAGAATCGTCCACTGTGGACTGATACTAGGTTGTTCCACATCATATTAACCGAATATCAGCAGGGTTTGGTTAATGGACTGTTTCTCCAACCACGACACTACCCTGCCACCGATCTGCACTTCTCTGTCACCGTCACAACTTCACAACCTCCACCAGCTTTTTAATGAGACCGGCCGAGTTCCCTGTTGACAGCCCACCTTCTACATAAAGAATGGGAAGAGAGAGAGAGATAGAGAGAGAGAGAGAGAGAGAGAGAGAGAGAGAGAGAGAGAGATAGAGGAGAGAGAGAGAGAGATAGAGAGAGATAGAGAGAGAGAGAGAGAGAGAGAGAGAGAGAGAGAGAGAGAGAGTGATGAGAGAGAGAGAGAGAGATAGAGTACGATGGGTTGCTGAAGAAGAGGAGGAGAGCAGTGTGGAGAGAAGGAGGAGGAGAGCAGTGGAGAGTGGCGAGGCTTTCTGAGCAGAGCAGGAATTAACAGGGCCCCAGGGACGGCCAGATCAGAGCCAGGTCCCCAGAGAGCACTTACCACAGGGGCCCCCCCACGCTTGTTACAGCAAGGCAGGGGCCACTAGGGGACTCCCAGGGCTACACTTCACAAATGCGGGGCTCAATTCACCATGCAGGATGGTTAAAAGGAGACGGTCAGGGTGGCTGGGAGGGGAGCACACCGCAATTATGTCCTGCTTTGAAATGCCCAGCTATGTGAAAACCAGAGAAATTATAACAAGCTCAGATATGTTTAAGATCAATTTGGGAATAAATCCTCGCAAATGACGTATCCCTCCTCTCTGAGGACATTATACTCAAAGGCTAACTCCCATGTAGAGGTTTTTTAAGAGGTCTGAAATGCCAACCAGATCTTTGGGGATGAGGGAATTAGCCAATAATATGAGTCCTGTTGAATGACACAGACACCACCTATTGGCAGCACCATAAATTCGTGACTGCACTTCTCCAGTGGCATCGTCATGAGTACTATCACATCTAATCCTTTATCAGTGACACTAAAACTCAATCCAGCAAACGAGATCGCCCTGCGAGTTGAGGGCTGGCTTCCTCGTTGTACATTAGGAGGAAGCTAGAAGGTAATAGACATGAGGGGGTGACTAAAAGGAAGGCCTGCTGCAAAATAAAACTTTGCTCATGCACGGAGATATTTGACATTCTCATTTTAGTCACATCATTTTAATAGTAAAGATACAAACCCACATGGGCGCATTTATAAACAGTACACGTACTGACGATAGTCCAACTGGACTGGAATTTAAGTGTAATAAATGAAAACAGAGTTGTGTTGCAAGGGCATTCTGTGGGATTTTTTTTTCAAATGAAAGCTGTCACATCTGACCTAAGAAAAGTATTTTTATGGTTTCTCTTGGTGGAACAACATCAGGCAGTTGGTAAAGCTGTAGCTTTCAGCAAAGTTTTCAGCAGCGTCAATAGCCACAGGATGGGGCTTCACTGTGTTGAATTAGTAAAGAACACCAACAGTTTTGTTTCCATCCAACTGACAAAGACATTTTCAACAACCTTTTGAAATTGTGCAATATTAATGACATCTGAATTGGGTTTCCGCCAGCCGAGTTGTGGTCAATCAATCAGCTTTGTGAATGTCAAAAAATGTGCATCCGCAAGAACAAGCCCTTCAGCTTTGGATTAATATTGGTCAGTTGTTGTTGCTCTTCCATGTCAGAAAATGTTAGACATGTTTTTTTTTTGCAAAATACATAAAGTCAGAATGTACTTGGAAATTTTCATTGTGATATTAAATTTGACTAGATATGGGAGACACAACAGGTATTATATTTGTTGAGGTGGTGGTGGACCAATGGGATATAAACTGCTAATGTTTTCATATCAACCTTTGCTCTTGTTTTTAGCTTTGCTGGCAGAATGGCTCTATGGAGGACGACGGTGTTCGATTGGTCCAACAACTTTTGAATTGATCACTGTGACGTTCACGTTTGTAATTTTGAGTGACTACAACAACTATTGGATGGATTTCCATGAAATGTGGTACAAACATTCACACCTCCCTTAAGAATTGATTGTAATAACTCTGGTGATCTCTACATTTTGACCTGATACCATTATATGGTCAAAATGTTTATTTGCCAAATTGTTGCAAAACTTTTTCCCATCCCCATCAGATGTACTTGTGTTATTAAGCCAACGTTAGCATGCTAACACGCTAAACTAAAATTGTGAACATGGTAAACATTAAACGTGCTAATCATGAACATGCTAACTTGAATATATGAACACTTAAAACCACATTAACCACATTCAATCCACTTTTAAATGTAGCTAAACTACATTTTTACTGCATAAAAATGAATGGTTGAGGATGTCGTAATGGGTAAAACTACACAAACAATGCACCATGTAGCGTATAAAAACATGAAACTGACTAGACTTTTTGTCTGTGAGAAAACATGCTGAAAGCTTGAAGGCTATTGATCCTTGGTTCATGTCTGCACATGACGACGGTTTCTTGAGACTTGTTACCCTTTTTGTTTTGGCGCTCCTGAGTTTTCTGATACAGGTGTCATTGTGAGCGTGTTAGCATGATCATGATTTAGCTCAAAACCCTGCCGTGCCTCACAGAGCTGCTCGCGTGGCTGTAGCCTGTTCAGTCTTTTTCTTTTCTTTTCTTTAACAGAACCCAAAATAATCCAAGGAATTTAATCTTGCAGTATATTGATGTTCATGCATTAGTATTATATGTATTATTGTCGTATAATGATCACTATAATCCTACCTAACAATTAACAACGTTGCGAACTTTTAACAATTATGTTACAGTAAATATTCATGGAAACTGATTTAACGTGATATCAGAGATACATATAGATCACAGTTTTAATTAACTACTGAATGTATGCTGTATTTACTTCAGGAGCAACACAACTTTCCATTTTCACCTTTTCATGAAATATTTTTTTTTATCAAGAAAACCTTTCATACCAATTTTTTCCCTCTCTTCATCTGTTATGTTGTTTGTTTTGATAAAATGAATATACCAACAGAATTAACCCCTATATGGCAGGACTGACATGAAGCAGATGGCTGCAGCAGCTATGTAGAAAGGTGTTATCTCAGGCTGACAGTGAAGATCTGCTATTTAAACAGAGTGGCGTGTTGGCGCAGGGTAGCGTGCCGACTTCTCCGAGTCTGTACACGTGAATCAGACTCTGTGAAGGCCGCTGATATAAAATTGAGGATGTCAAATTGTTTAATTCAAGAGGGTAGATTTAAGGCATAACATTTTCTTACCCTCAAGAGGTCTATATAATTTTAAATATTGTAAATCTAAATGGAGAAGAAACTAAACTGGAACTGCTTCGAGGGCATTTCAGCTCAATCCAATTTCAAGTTTCTCCTCCATGATGTGCACGGTGTTGAAAAAGTGATGCTCTTGTTAGGGCAGAGGGAATAGGCCTCCCACTGATCCACGCTTTGCCTCATCATTTACTTTCCCTTCTGCTGGAGCTACTCTGTCTTTCACTCCATCTTTTTTATGTTTTGAAGTGCTATTCCTCAGTGTTGTGTGCCTAATTAAAAAGCACTTACAGTTGTTTCTGGTTCAAGGTTGAAACGTTGCTATCTCATCATCGAGAGCTAATCAGATCCCTTTTCAATCACGGCTTCTCCTTAATGAAGTGCTGGAGACGGTCAATGGGACTGCCTTCCTGGTGTTTTATTTTGGGGGTTTTTTTTGGGGTGGGGGGTAAGCTGCTAGGAATGGCTTGCCATTTTGCAGGGGGGGGGGTATGTGTGGGATAGAGTGGGCTGTCAATTTCTGTCAGTCGCTGAGGTGTGTGTGGCAGTGAGTCTATGGCAGGGAGAGCAGGGAGGGGGGGGTGGGCGCTAGGCAGGGATTAACGTGATCAAAGACACAAATGCAGCGCCACATAGGAAAAGTAAGAGAAAGGGAGAAGAGCCATGCAGGGCTCCCCACATATCCCCCCCCCCCCCCCCCCCCCTCTCTCTCCACCCCCCACCCCTCCTCCCCCCTTTTCCATAATAACTCCCATGGAAGAGATGAAACGTTACTGAACCGTGGCTTCCCCTGCACTCCACCTTTGCCTCAAACAACTATCGATTTACAGCAACAACAAAAAAAATGACAAAAACAAACATTGGATTCTGACGGTACATGCAACGGGAGTACGTGGCCTATCGATGTTAGCATGTACACACCAGGATTCGAGGTCCTAGCAAGCAGGGCACATGTAGAGGGAGACAGACAGGAAATAAACAAACAAGTCGGGTTTAATAGAATTGTACCTGCAGCCCTGAGGACACGCACACACACACAAGCAGAGCATATCAGCCGGCATGCTAATACTGCCAAAGGGAAGCCAAAACTAATAGCAGAGACATTAAGGAAATTATCCTCAGGCTGATATGTTTTCTATAGATGGCGACTAAACAGAATTGCTATATTTATCATACTCAGGGAAACAGAGAGAGAGAGAAAGAGAGAGCCCCGTCCACACCCCTGTCCCTCTCAGTTGTCCCCAGGAGAGTGATGAGAGTTGCCCCCGGGAGAGGGTGCAGGTTACTGTTTCTACGTAGGAGAGTGTGTGTGTGTGTGTGTGTGTGTGTGTGTGTGTGTGTGTGTGTGCGTGTTCTCTATACTCTACTCCCACCCAGCCCATCTACAGCAAAGCATCATATTCTATAAGATCATCATGTTTGTAGCGTTGCTGTCCTCTAAAAAGATCCAAGAGGCTTTTTAAATAGTTTATTTAGATTAAGTAGAAGTGTAAAGTAACATAAAATGGAAATACTCAAGTATGTACAGTACAGTACAGTACTTGAGTTAATGTACTTAGTTACATTCCACCACTGCAGAAGCAATAACCTTTTAGCACCAGCTGTTCTGCCTGCAAGATGCTGGCACTGTGTGAACCTTTAGAGACTTATGTCACTAAAATAAACCAGGTACAATTCATGGCAGAATATACAACTGAAACTGTGGGTCTGAACAAAATGTACTTGAGCTGACTTTTTGGCTGCTGGTGGCAGAGGAAACAAGCTGCGCACACACAACACTTACTTCGATCTCATCACATTTGAGGTTTATTTTGAGATTTATATAACAAAGTTATAACAAACAGTCTCTGTACACATCCTGCAGCTTTTGCATCGCTTTGGAATTGTGTTTCACGCCGTCTGGTGAATGCAAGTCCAAAATTCACTCTGGTTTTTATCTCTATGTATTATTATTATTATTATTATTATTATTATTATTATTATTATTATTATTATTATTATTATTATATTCTGCATATTATATTATTTAAGTGTTGTTAGTACTGATGCATTAAAGAGTATTTTAATATGTGTGTGGAGCTAATTTAAAGTATTTTACATACTTCTGGGTAGTTATAATTTATATTTTCTCAGATTATAATGTGTATAAAAGCGAGGTAACTAGTGACTCCGGCAGTACATTGTAGAATGAGCATTAAAGTAGAAGTGAAATTACTGCTGTGGATTTCTTTCAGTAGTTACACTCTAAGTTACTTAATACTTGAATGTGTTACTTCCGCACTTGCTCACTTCTTTACCCTCGTGTCTCCACCCGAGCCCACGTCTCCTCCCCCCGCTGCCCTTTTCCAGCTCTCCAATTAAGCATCAGCAGCAGGTTTCCATCAGCCGTCTGGTCTTCTGCAGCAGAGGCCTGTCAGGAAATGAACTCATCACTGGGTGACAGCTGCTAATTTCTCTCTCTTCCATGTCACACGAGTGGCCTGCTGCAGTTAATAATGAGCCATCCAGCCCTGATTAGGGACACACACGAAGAGGGTGGAGATGCACACAATACAGTACACAATCACTCAGCCAGACATGTAGAATAATGTGCGAGCGTGGGCGCAGGCGGAAATTCCTGTTGAGAACAAAAACACCAACACACACAGTGGACTGGGGATGTTAGCGGAGGGCACAAACCCAGTTTAGCTCAGGTCACTTACTTTAGTATATGCATCACAGGGTGCATACAGTAATATGGTTAACATATATTACCATATTATAGTCAAACACATACAAAACCTTCAACGTGATGAATCAATATAATACCAGTACAAATATTACCTGAGTGCCTTCATGAAGAGAATCTGGTATTTCTGTCTAACATTTTGACATACTTTTGTGGTCGGGAACCCCGTAAGAGGTCGTAAAATAAATCTGAGGCGTCGCAAGACATTTATCTAAAAGAACAAAAACAATTATTCTACAATTTATTGATTTCTTTTTCTGATTTTCCTCCTCCTACTTTCTTCTTTTTTCCTACCACGAAAAATTATTCTAACAAAAGTCACACTTTGGTAAATACAGTGATATCGCGAGCTATTGATCACAAGCAGACGCGCGACCTGCCATAAGGTTCGATTTGGCCTGCCAGATGATTGTGGAGGAAATTAAAATATATATACCGGTAATTGAAATTGTTTTATTTGTTTTATTTGTGAGGTAAAATGCTCTTTAAATATGTAGGAACCCTAATTATGCTAGTAACCAACAATACAATATAATACAATAAGTGACTTGATTCATCCACCATTGACTTTCTAATAGAACAAGTTTGGGCACCTCTACTTTTAAAGGAGTCACAAGACAAAGAAGGTTTGGACATGTGCTGGAGATTTATTGTCGGTGCCTAACAACCCACACACTGTTAAATCAGATAACCCAATAAGTACGTTTTATTGCTTCCTAGTTCAGAAAACATTAGGATTCAGATGTAGCTTCCCTTCCTCATTAGAATGCACCTCCACCCATCTGACTTTCTCCACCCATGGTTTAAGATCTACCTTTGCACAGGTGCAAGCCAATCAGAGATTTTCAGACAGAGGGCTAATACAGGTGTGTTCAAAACTTGTAAACACACCCAAAACTCATAAGGAAGCACAATATGTCTCCTTTAAAGGACACATCTATTTTGCAGTTCATCATGAAATGCAAACTTAATTCAGTTCACATGGGCTGTAGTTATATTTAGCCCCCTTGCCACCACAACACACACTTAAACTCACAACTGTCATTATTTTGATATTAATCCTGAATAACAATATAGCAATTTCATAAATTGCCAGGCATTTAAATGTTATTGTTGCATCTTTTACGACTGGTTCCCGCTCACAGGCACGTATGGATGTTCACACAGAGTGTCTCAGACCTCTGGTGAATGTGCCTATCTTTGCTGAATGGAAGGACGGGGCATGAAAAGACTGTGTGAGTTTATAAATGCAACACGGTGCTGAGAGCAGGAGACAAAGACGGGCTGAAAGGCAGAAAGGTGTTGTGTGAAATTACAGGCTCCCTTCTCTCTGTGTGGTTGTGGATTTCACCGCTCTTTCACTCCTCTCTGGCCTCACCGCTCTCAACATCCATCTGTAATCCTCTCGTTTCTCCTGCCCACTCCTCCACCACTTTCCCTCGCAGCCCACCTTTTGCGCTCTCTGCGTGCGCGGTGCAAGTGTGTGTGTGTGTGTGTGTGTGTGCTAAAGAGATGATCTTTTGATGCCGTGTGTGCATGAGTGCTTTGTCTCTCTACTTTCAGCGGTTGGCCGTTGTGTTTGCAGCCGTCATACTGCTCTCCCACTCACTCCATCAGAAACCAGGCCTGTGTAGGGGCCTAAATGAATATTGATTCTCCCTCCAGTGCTGAATACTGCTGGGGGGAAAAGGATGAATGTGTTGTATGCAATAAGCAGAATGGGCCTGATGGGGGGAGAGAAGAGAGGATGACGATTAGGATGATGGCGATCATGATGACGATAATGATAATGGTGATGATAATGACTGTGTTGGTGATCAGAAAGCATGATGGGAGCCATCAGCTGATGCATGTATGTGCATGTTGCTGCTGCTGTACATGTAATGGCAGTATTGATGCTGAAATGTGTGATTGAAGTGACAATTAACAACAAATGCTACTGAGAAATAACCTGGACATAGTTGTTAAAAATTAGACTCACTCTTTATTGTCAGAAATGAAATTGCATTAATGGTTTCCCAAAGGCTGAACAGCTGAGGGGTTGTCAGAAAACTGAAATGTATAATTATCAACTCTATTTTATTACATATAAATAATCTGGTAGATCTGTTCCTCAAAATCCATCAAGTTATTGTTTCATAACTAGTAATATACTAATCACTACAAAGGATGGAAAGAAATAAAAAGTGAGACAAGAATGAATAAACCATCTAACATCACAAACAAAACTTAAGGTAGTATTAAACAAAGCATCATAAAGAGAACAAAAAGCAGAATGCACATTTTCCTTTGTCAGGACTCAGAATATTAGATGTATTTTGAAAAATATTTCAGGAGGAAATATATTAATATTCTTAAGTTGCATGGCATTAATGCACTGTGAGGATGGCAAGTAAACTCACTTAGCACCAAAGCTTGTTTCCTTCACTGTCCATCTGAATAACTGATGTTTAACCTGAGGTTAGCGTAGCCCAGCAGAAGAAAACAGAAACAGTGTTTCAGGCTTCAATAGAAATAAACCGGCGAACTGAGATGAAACAACAACTTTTGAGTTCATTTCTGTGTCCTCTACCCTTCCAGAACTATATTATGAGGGGTTCCATCCAGATACACCACCATCTCTTCTCCAGCCTGCGGCTCTGTCTGCTGCAACTCCCCGTCACCTGCCATCTCTCCATACACGCCTCCCTCCACCTGTAAGGTGCAGTTGTCCAGCTCTGTCACGATGTAGTGCGTTCCTTCGTCGTTGACAATAACCTGGGTTAGACCTTCCTTCATCATCTGGGTTGCGGCGAGCTGCAGCACCTCCTGCATCTCCTCCTGGCCTCTCTCCTGGATGACCTGCATCTCCTCTTGTTGCTGTTTTACGCTCCGCACAGCCTCGGCTATCTCGGGGGTCAGGACCCCATGAACGACGGCTGTCTCCCCTTGCCTTTCTTCGTGATGGCCCATTTCGCTGACAGCGCTGAGCAAAGCATCCAGAGCTGTGGACGACTCTGATAAAATGTGGCTTTGTCCCGAGGCTGCGACTGCTAACCCTCCTCTAGTTATAGCCCGCAGCTCTTTCCTGGCCTCCCCCGACTCCAGCACCACGTACTGGGTGGTGCCTCCAGCCAGATGGGCTCCCGCTGATGCCACTTCCCTGCCCGAGGCTATAAATTGTCCGTCTTCTGTGATGTGGAGCACCTCTGCCACCTGGCCGGCCATGGCCAGCGTCTGCAAGGTGGCAGCAGCCGACTCCTCCAGCGCCTGGTCGATGGTCACCTCCCCGTCGCTGTAGCCCTGGATAATGATGACCTGCTGGACAGGCTCGTCGTGGCAGGATGCCTCTGATGAGCCCTTATTGTGTACAGGGGACTCCACGGCTTCTGTTTCCACAAACGTAGCCCCCTGACCCTTTAGACGACACTCGAAAGACTTGGACACAATACCTGGAACACAGAGACACATTTGACATTACATTTTAAAATAATTGTATTTTGTAGTTGTACTGATGGAGCCTGAAGGACAGGAAATGGATACTAATGGAAATATACTATATACTATATATATGTACATGTATAGGTTATGTATACTTTTTAGTTCCTTTTTTTCATCAACAATTTTGCATGTTGATGACACAGTTAGTCTCGTCATCGTCTCGTCTTTGTCATGGAAAACATTGTTGTTGAAGAACATATTTTGCTTTCGTTAACAAAATTATTTTTTGAGTTTTTTGACCAAACCATAAAAAGGAAAATGATTTAGTGGCGAGATGATCAGGATCATATCCAAAAGACATGACAATAGGCAGGACAATGACTGCACACACAGTACCACACAGGGCTCCATTCATTCTCTATTAATGCTCTTGGTAACCACCACGTACTGTGTCTATGCCTCCATCACTGGGAGAACAAGGGAAGAGGCTACAGTATAAGGAAGTTGAGACAGAGGTGATGTAACACTTGACATATTTGTGTCACTTAATGCATGAAAGGGGACAGAATATGGAGATATTCGTCTGGCGGAAGAAGGCGGTGAGATACGGCCGCTGCTAATTGAGCCACATTGTGCCCTCTCAAATCACAGGTTACCATGGCGTTTCCAAGGTGATAGGAACAGTGTTAGAAATGCCATTGTTTAAACAGCACCTGGCTCAGACACTTGTCGGCTAATCTATGCAGAAAAATGGGAATTTTATACAGTGCAGAGGGGACTCTGTTCACACACGGGGAAACATTGAGCCCATCTTACAGTGTTTGGTATCCAAACCTCTTTTCAAAACATCACCTTTTTTGGAAATAACAAAGTAACTTTTGTTGTGTTTAGCTCATTTCCTGAAAAGTTGACATTTTGGAGGTACAAGGTTTACCCTCCAGGGTAGCGATGAGATCACACAGATCTCACAGTACATACAGGAACAAGCTCATCAATCATTGATATTCCTATCTCCCCCTGACATTTAATGTCCTGCGCTTCCCAAGGTTGACAATGTGATCAGAAAGTCTGAGTTGTGCTGCAAACAGTATCTGACCCAACGGTGCCCTGTCCTGCTCCAGTGTAAACAGGAAGAGAGACTCTCGCTCGTACTGGACCAGTAGGCAGAGAGCACGAGTCTTTCAGAGACAACCAGCCTGTTAGTCTTGTGCAGATGCCTGCCTGTACACGCTTGTTTATGAAGCGCTGGAGGAAACACAGAATTCTTAAAGAGTGTGTCCAATATCAAAGTAAACCGTTAAGACCCGGACACATGAAATTTACAGATGCTAGTGTCAAAGAACACACAATGACCGCAAGCAAAGTTGAAGGTGTTAAGTTGTGAGTCACCGAGTTGGATGCAGCTCCCAGGTTCAGCTAAGAACTACATCTTAGAGCCTTCAAGTTATCAATAAACCAGCGTTTTCTGGCTCTTTCTAGAAGCACATGCATTCACTGCACCTGTTGATTCGTTGTTCAGTTTCTTCCAGACCTGACGGGGGCAGCATATATGCCTGCAAGTGTTTTAATCTGCCGTTAAATGTAAAAGTAGGAAGAGGAATGGTATCCAATTGGGTATCGAGAACCGTGGAATTTCACTGGTATTTGTATCGACTCCTACTTATCTCTGTATACAAATCTGTCCTGTGCTAAAGTTCCTGCTTCCTACATCAGCAAAAAATGGCATTATCCTAAAAGTCAGAGCATGAACACGTCACATCAATGACATCCGCACACTCGCACCTCGCCAGCTTTACTTTAGGGAGAAGCTAAAAAAGAGGGAATACTGGACAAAAGACATTTCAAGATGTCTTTTCACAAACACTGTGCATCAGAGTAGAAGAGAGTTAGCCAGTGTGTTCTGCTGTTGAATCATAACGGCCTTAAACAACGACAGGGAATTTACAAACCTACGTGTCACAGAACAAAAACTAATATTGGGAGTCGAGAGATCAGTTTGTAGTAGCATGAGCAGCTGCTACAAACTGTGTAAAGGAGAACAGAGCAATCAGACCAGAGCCTTGATAACAGGGAAGTTTCTGATTGTATTGATACCAGCGATGCATTTTGCATTATAGCCAACATACTTTGTGACCTATTCTGCGATATCTCCCCGATTCTGACCAACAGAGAAACACTTCAGGTCAGCCTGATGCATTAGTCTTCCTGCCCGTCTCTTCTCTCGTCTTATGAGCTTCTCTTTGTCTCTATACATCTACTCTATATCGCTCTCTCTCCTTACACATGTAGTATAAGATAACAATGTGCATTTGTTAAAAGGCAAACAAACAAGCCGCAGTACACAGGCAACAAGTCTGTGTAGTAAATATCAATTCGGACTGTGCTATTTGTATCGCAAGTGACAAGCACAGTACTTAGTGTGGGGAGGGAGTCGGCACTGTCGAAGGCAGCCAGAGGAAGTTGGCATTTTGAGCAGCAGAGGTTACCTATTTACACAGAGCTACAGGGCCGATGCTAACTGCCTACGCCGAAACGCTGAGAGGTCGGCGGGAGAGGACAATAACTCAGTTTTTGTGTAGTTTCTGCTGCATTACCATAAAACATGTGTGTGTGTGTGTGTATATATATGTGTGTGTGTGTGTGTAAGAGAAAGAGGGGGCATGTTAGTGTGTGAACTCCCGACTTCACTGCAAGTGTATGTTCAGCTCAGTAAAGCTCAGTTTTGCCAGATATGTGATGTATGTACGTATTTATGTGACTCTCTGAATTCAAAAGTTGTACGTCTGCGTCAATATGTGGGTGGAATGTTGAGGTCGGGCTTAACAATGTGTGCTACTACACGTTTTGGTATGTATATGCCAGTCCCTGCGAGTGCCTGCTTATATATGTCTGTGTCAGAGTGTGTGTAGTGCTGTGGGGGTGGTAAGGCTACGCATTGCTAGTGTGTGTCACATTAGCCATGGGGTGCTGTCGGCGGGACCCGGCGGCGGCCCGCTGAGGTTTATGGAGTGTCACTCAGTCTCCGCAGCCGTGAATCAAGTTAATGTTGCAGATCCCATCTCTTCAGTTGTCCTGCGCTCCCGGTGGAAGAACAACATTTGAACAGCGTGATTGGCCCCGGCGAGAGGCTGATGCCTGTTTAATATGTGTTTTGAGTGTTCTGACTGACTGATCCCTTAACAGGAAGTAGGAGAGAGGTGAGAGAGAGAAAGAGAGGCAGGCTGCTTTATTGGCTGTGATCTGAAACAAGATGGAGGCTCCCTGAGAGGAATAAAACAACAGGAGGAAGAAAAGGATGCAGATAGGCGGTGAAGTCACTTTGGTTTCCAGATGTCAGGAAAGTCTTACATTAAATCTGATTCAGTGACGAATGATAAACGTGTACAGAGCTCAGAGGATATTTGGGGGAATTTGACTTATTATATGAACGCTTATTCAGATCTGGGCATAGTGCAGAACAACGTGGAGGCAATTTTATTTCTCTATCCAAATCATTGTATGTGAGAACTTGTGCGGAAAACAGCATGGAAGACGTCAGAGGGGAAACAGGAAGGAGAGTGAGATGAGAGGAAGGGACGGAGAGATGTGCGTCTATAAACAGGACAACGACACATGGCCGAGAAGAAAGAGCTACATCTGGTAGGTGCATTTTACATTTTGCAATACATCAACTGTGAAACACAAAGCATTGCTTTTCTTATCAATAACACCTGGCAAGAGCGATCGATTAATCTGATGATTATTCTTCTGATTATTCGATTAATCGTTTGGTCTTTGCAGCAGAGACGAGACGGGAATCTGCTTACTTATTACATTTCCTTTCATCCTGTGCGTTGCTCTCACAGTGATGTGTGAAGGGTTGGATCTTTGTAAGAATACTAAATGTGAGGAGAACTGTCTGCACTACACGGGGATGAACTGTAATAGTGTTGAGATCTTTCCAAACGCCTGAACCTGATTTAGCAGGAGACTCCTCTAGACTCTCTTTGAGCACTCTTAGGTAATCCCTGCATCGCAGTTTGCTAATCATTTGTGTGGCGCTACTGCTTGCCTTACACCAGTCAGTGTGTTGTCAGCGTCAGGTTGGGGAGCTTCCCAGCTCAGTGTACGGTACAGATGCAATTATTGATCAGCGATCAATAGGCTGGCCAGCGGCGGGGGCCCGGGGCCTCTAAGTGGCATTACTTCAGCTCGGAGAGGCCGCCAGGGGAGCGGTCAGACAGCACTTACTAGCAGTTAGAGAAATTAACCTTAACACCGAGACACCAGCACACACACAATCAATTACACTCGCTATAACACAGGTCAGCTCGCTGCCAATGTAAGAGCACTCGCACAGGCACATGTAATCAGGCGGGCGCGCAAACACGTCTACATGTTGGTCTTGCTACACTTGTGAGGACATTTCACTGGTTGTAATCCCTAAACCTGAAGCACACCCACACTGTAACCTACATGTACCGCACACCGCATCCTAATTGGGTCTCACAAAGATAGAAGTACACAGAAATGCACATGGAAGACAAAGAAACCTGAATAGACACTACAGCAAGCAAAGATAAATATCAAACCATAACACAAGAGCGGAGAAAAACCCTGCTCACCAAATCAATTACAAGGTCAATGGCAGGACCATGAAACAGACAGAGCTTATGATCAATTCTTAACTACAGCACAAAACCCTTTACAATCCTTTTACCAGCCGATTACCTTCAATTATAGATATGAAGCCGGTGCCTTAAAAAGAGCAAGATGGAGACCCCTAAACCTGACACACATATAGCTGTTATTTGTGGGGGGATCTTTACAGACCAGGTGGAGTGTGCGTGTGTGTGTGTGTGTGTGTGTGTGCGTGTGTGTGTGTGTCACTGGTGCAGACTTTTTGAAGGTGACACTGCTAAGTAGATAAAGTGTCAGTTCTGGGAGTATCCAGGTCACCGGGGAAGGCCTGCATATGAGAATGTGTGTGTCTGTATTTATGTGTATTTTAATGTATATAAATGTGTGTTTTTAATTATTTTCTTTTATAAAACAGTATTTTTATTGCTTTGTATTGTTTAAATAATTTTATGCATTGTTAACTTGTAAAGGATTTTTTTATTTGTTTATTATAGGTGCTATATAAACAAACTTTTATTCTTATTTTATATGTGCATGTTGTTTCGATCATTCTGTTTGTATATGTCTTTTATTATTATTACATATAACAGCAGAATGTGTATAGTAATACACAGTATCTCTAAGCATCAAGGTTAATGTGAATACGTTAATTTCTTTACATATCACATAAAGGCCAATAACAATACTGTATGTGAAGTGCAGAGACGAGTGCAGTGAAGGGAATCAAAAATACATGGCGGGCCCAGATTAAAATGCAAACCCTAATAACTACCTTTTACCAACCTGTGTTAATAAAAAGCACACTATTGCTCTTCCAAAAAGGGGTTTAGAGGCATTCTGAGATTTATTGTGGCATTTTTGCCTTTTGCCCGCCTTAATTTCTGACACTGGATGAGTGTATAAAGTCTTTAGTTTTATAAAAGGACATGTATTGAATCTTTTTCATCCTACAAAAAGACAATCACCCATTTGTCTTTATTCCCTTTGTGTGCGTGTGAGCTGTATACACGATGACCTTACCTGCCTCTCCTCCCCTCTGAGGCCTCAGGCAGAGCTGCATGTGTTTCCTCTGCGTGTAAGTGTGTGTCTGTCTCTGTGTGAGTGTGTGTGTTTGCACAAACTAGCAGGTCAGCTGAGGTCTGGCTAGTGATGGCTCTACTTTGTCTGGTAGGGACAGCCGCTACTGTCACCTTTACAAACGCCATGAATCAACGCCATGGAGGACAGGCCGGACGACCAAAAAACAACCAATTATACAGCAGCCAGATTGACATCGGGTGGACTGGGCAGCGAGAGAGATGGAGACGCGCTGAACACACCCCAAGGACGAATAAACAGAAGAGAATGAGGGCACAGACTGACAGAGGGCCTTCTGGGCTGCAACATGGTGGCTCTGAACGCCAATATTAATTCATCATTGAATTCAGTCAGAAGTTGAAGAAAGATTGAATATCTTTTAGGTAATCTGCTCACGGAAATGAATGTGTGTGTTGTCAGTTGATGTAACATAATGTTTAACACATTCATGAAGACTTGAAAGGAAGCATAAACCCTCTGAAACACAGGAAGTCATCCATTGAAGTGGTTTTCTAGAGTGTTTCCTGGTTATTGTGAAGTGTTTATAGTTTACTTTCTTTATTTTGAGTCTTCCACCATAAAGAGAAGCGTTTGGTTCTGGCAGGAAAGCGATAAGTCTCAGAAACAACCCATAATGTGTTTTCCTACATGCTTTCCTCCCTGTCTCTTTACTGTGTATGGTAGGCTAAGTAGTAGAAGCTAAGAAGATAAATGATGTCGTTTGCCATATCCAGACTGACGCATCCTCTGTGAGCTCACATGTGAGGGTGAAGTGAGTGCAAGACAAGATTTTAAGACATTCCGATTGAAAAGAAAACACAAGTTCAACCAGGATTTAAAGGAGAACAAATAACTGTCACATAATAAATGTCAGGTCGACCTCACAGGAGCAGACATGTTTCACCTACATGCAACGATCACACAGGGTATTATTATAATAATCATAACTTCAGTATGTTTTAACTGACATGCGTTCAGAGTGAATATCATAACAGCCAAAACCCTGGACAACTAAATATATTGTAGGACTCTGTAGATTGAGCTGAGAAGGGCTCAAAAGGTGAGAAGTGTACGCACACACACACACACACACGCATGCACACACGCACAATAGTGGTCAGATGAAACACAGGTCAGTGTCCTGCTCTCAGCTCTTTTTCTGCTGACAGAGGATGACCCAGTGCGAGTATAATCCACACTAACTCTATCTACCTCATGTCCCCCGGGTATGTGCCCCCAGAGAGGGATAGGCAGAGAGAGGGCAATAGACACAGAGAGAGAGAGAGAGAGAGAGAGAGAGAGAGAGAGAGAGAGAGAGAGAGAGAGAGAGAGAGAGAGAGAGAGAGAGAGAGACAGAGAAGAGAGACAGAGACAGAGAGAGAGAGAGACGAGACAGAGAGAGAGAGAGAGAGAGACAGAGACAGAGACAGAGAGAGACAGAGAGAGAGACAGAGACAGAGACAGAGACAGAGACGAGACAGAGAGACAGAGAGAGACATAGAGAGACAGAGAGAGAGAGACAGAGACAGAGAGAGGGACAGACAGAGAGAGAGACAGAGAGACAGACAGACAGAGAGACAGAGAGACAGACAGAGACAGACAGAGAGAGAGACAGAGAGACAGACAGAGACAGGCAGAGAGAGAGAGAGACAGAGAGACAAAGAGAGAGACAGAGAGACAGACAGAGACAGGCAGAGAGAGAGAGACAGAGAGACAAAGAGAGAGACAAAGAGACAAAGAGAGAGACAGAGAGACAAAGAGAGAGAGAGACAGAGAGACAAAGAGAGAGAGAGACAGAGAGAGAGAAACAGAGAGAGAGACAGAGACAGAGACAGAGAGAGAGAGAGAGAGAGAGAGAGAGAGAGAGAGAGAGAGAGACACAGACAGAGAGAGAGAGAGGGACAGACAGAGAGAGAGAGAGAGGGACAGACAGAGAGAGAGACAAAGAGACAGAGAGAGACAAAGAGACAGAGAGAGAGAGAGAGAGAGAGAGAGAGAGGAGAGAGATAGAGAGAGAGGAGAGAGAGAGACAAGAGACAGAGAGAGAACAAGAGAGAGATAGGGACAGAGAAGAGAGATAGAGAGAGAGAGAGAGAGACAGAGAGAAGAGAGAGAGACCGAGAGCGAGAGAGGTGACATATAGATAGGTGAACCGAGAGATAAGAGAGACTCGAGAAGAGAGACAGGAGAGAGATAGAGAGACAAGAGAGAGAACAGATAGAGAGACAAGAAGATAGCGGACAAAGAGAAGAGACATAGAGAGAGAGATACAGAATTATGACATAGACATAGATAGGACAAAGAAGAGAGACAGAGACCAGAGACATACAAAAGGTAGAGACATAGATATAGAATGAGACATAATAATGATAGACAGAGAGAGAGACAGAGAGAGAAGAGAGGGACAGAGAGAGAGAGAGAGACAGAGAGAGAGAGACAGAGAGAGACAGAGAGAGACAGAGAGAGACAGAGAGAGACAGAGAGAGGGGGACAGAGAGAGAGAGGAGAAAGAGAGACAGAGAGAGAGAGAGAACAGAGAGAGACAGAGACAGAGAGAGACAAAGAGAGAGACAGAAGAGACACAGAGACAGAACAAAAAGAGAGAGACAGAGAGAGAGAGAGAGGACAAAGAGAGAGACAGAGACAGAGACAAAATAAGACAAAGAGAGAGACAGAGAGAGAGAGAGAGACAAAGAGAGAGACAGAGAGAGACAGAGACAGAGAGAGACAAAGAGAGAGACAGAGAGAGACAGAGACAGAGACAGACAAAGAGAGAGACAGAGAGAGAGAGAGACAGAGACAGAGACAGACAAAGAGAGAGACAGAGAGAGAGAGAGACAAAGAGAGAGACAGAGAGAGACAGAGACAGAGACAGACAAAGAGAGAGACAGAGAGAGACAGAGACAGAGACAGACAAAGAGAGAGACAGAGAGAGAGAGAGAGACAAAGAGAGAGACAGAGACAGAGACAGAGGTGAAAGGGGAAGGGAATAAAAAAACCCATCATCAGGGAAAGCATCCCCACTACACCTTCACTTTTCATCTTTCCATCCTTTGAAGAGATTGTGTGTCTCCTGAGAGCATTGACTAAATTGCAGTATGGTTATTACTATTTCAGGACCAGCTATGAAATCAGCTTCAATAAATACGCAAGTAAATTTGAGGGAAAATGGCTAAAATTATTAGATGCAGTCACACTGTTATTTTAATTTCATACCACAAACCACGTACAAGAAACTGCAGCACCGCTGATTTGGTGTAAGAAGAAGAAAGGGACGCACAGAAACCTGCTTTTAGAAATGAAGACAAGATTCAATTAAAGAAGTTGGAAGCGTAATGGATTCCATGAGTGTAACAATTGTTCTCAGGGAGTAATAAATAAGCGAACAGCGCTGGGAGGACCAGATGGAGGGGATTTTCAAATTAACAATGTTAAGTTTGAAGGCTTGGTTAGCCGGCACAGTTAGCGCGGGATGCAGGGCCTCTGCAGGAAAGTGCCGCTTTGCATCACAGGGAAGACATGCGCCATCCACCATAACACAGAGGCTGCTGACAATTCATCTGGTTTGCTATGGATAAAACGAGCAAACGTGTGGGAGGTTGCTACAGTTGCACAAAGTGAGGCCTGATGGACCTCAGCGGGGCTGCCAGCGAGAGGGCGTCTGAAAGGCCTGAAACACCTGATGACTGCAGGTTACCTCACTGAGTATGTGCCCTAGAAATCAGAGGATGCATCATTTCGACTCTAAAACATGACTAACCAGATATGACTAATGTACTACTTTTTGTGGGGAGTTCCGGTTGCTTCCCTCATGCTGTAGATCACAGCTATTTGCTCTGCAGATGAAGGTCAGAGCTGAACACAGTGTGATGGCCTGATGCAAGCAGAACACAAAGAGAAACAGAATAGAAAGAAGGCTTGTGAGAGCCTCGTCCAAGAATTCAAGAGGGACGGTCGACGTATCAAACAATAACAAAGATCACAACACTCTTCTTTCCCCTCTCTCATTCTCCCCATTAGGCCCTCTTTCTATCTCTCTAGCCTGTTTCCTTCTTCCTCTCTCGTCTTTCTCTCAAAATCTCTGGAGGTGGACCTTTGATTGCTTCTTTAATTAGCCATGTCAGACAGCTCGGCGGATTTACTGGGGATGTCGAACTTCTGCAGATAATGACATGCGTTTTCCATTTCTCTCCATCGCTACATCCCTCTCTCCATCGCTACATCCCTCTCTCCATCGCTACATCTCTCTCTCCATCGCTACATCCCTCTCTCCATCGCTACATCCCTCTCTCCATCGCTACATCTCTCTCTCCATCGCTACATCTCTCCCTCCATCGCTACATCCCTCTCTCCATCGCTACATCTCTCTCTCTATCGCTACATCCATCTCTCCATCGCTACATCCCTTTCTCCATCGCTACATCTCTCTCTCTATCGCTACATCCCTCTCTCCATCGCTACATCCGTCTCTCCATCGCTACATCTCTCTCTCCATCGCTACATCCCTCTCTCCATCGCTACATCCCTCTCTCCATCGCTAATCCGTCCTCCATCGCTACCTCTCTCTCCATCGCTACATCTCTCCCTCCATCGCTACATCCCTCTCTCCATCGCTACATCTCTCTCTCTATCGCTACATCCATCTCTCCATCGCTACATCCCTTTCTCCATCGCTACATCTCTCTCTCTATCGCTACATCCCTCTCTCCTTCGCTACATCCGTCTCTCCATCGCTACATCCCTCTCTCCATCGCTACATCCCTCTCTCCATCGCTACATCCCTCTCTCCATCGCTACATCTCTCTCTCTATCGCTACATCCCTCTCTCCATCGCTACATCCGTCTCTCCATCGCTACATCCCTCTCTCCATCGCTACATCTCTCTCTCCATCGCTACATCCATCTCTCCATCTCTCTCTCCATCGCTACATCCCTCTCTCCATCGCTACATCTCTCTCTCCATCGCTACATCCGTCTCTCCATCGCTACATCCGTCTCTCCATCGCTACATCCCTCTCTCCATCGCTACATCCCTCTCTCCATCGCTACATCCGTCTCTCCATCGCTACATCCGTCTCTCCATCGCTACATCCCTCTCTCCATCGCTATATCCTCTCTCCATCGCTACATCCGTCTCTCCATCGCTACATCCCTCACTCCATCGATACATCCATCTCTCCATCGCTACATCCCTCTCTCCATCGCTACATCCCTCTCTCCCTCTCTCCATCGCTACATCCCTCTCTCCATCGCTACATCCCTCTCTCCATCGCTACATCCCTCTCGCCATCGCCTACATCCCTCTCTCCCTCTCTCCATCGCTACATCCCTCTTCCATCGCTACATCCCTCTCTCCATCGCTACATCCCTCTCTCCATCGCTACATCCCTCTCTCCCTCTCTCCATCGCTACATCCCTCTCTCCATCGCTACATCCCTCTCTCCATCGCTACATCCGTCTCTCCATCGCTACATCCCTCACTCCATCGATACATCCATCTCTCCATCGCTACATCCCTCTCTCCATCGCTACATCCCTCTCTCCCTCTCTCCATCGCTACATCCCTCTCTCCATCGCTACATCCCTCTCTCCATCGCTACATCCCTCTCGCCATCGCTACATCCCTCTCTCCCTCTCTCCATCGCTACATCCCTCTCTCCATCGCTACATCCCTCTCTCCATCGCTACATCCCTCTCTCCCTCTCTCCATCGCTACATCCCTCTCTCCATCGCTACATCCCTCTCTCCATCGCTATATCCCTCCCTCCGTTCTCCTTTCACTGTATCCCCTTATCTATCCCTCTCACTCACTCCGCCATGATTTAATGATTAATTATGGATGTGAGTTTGAGAATAAAAGCTTTTCTGCTAATCAAAATAAAATCCCCCCCCCTCCCCCCCCATTCTGGTAATTACAGTGTGAAGATGATGTTGCTGATGTCTTTTTGTTTCCAAGGCCTGGCCCGCGCACTGATGTGAGGTCCGTCAAGGCGGATGGACTGAATAATCCCAACATGATGGCTCGGGTGGAGAAATGAAGAAGGCCGGGTTGTGTTGGGGGAGAAAGAGAGTGAAAGAAGAATCTCGACTCAGAGACAGAAGCAGATTGCTGCGGAACACGTGAGCACGGAGGCCTCAATCTTCAAGCCTGACTGCAGACACCAGTCATGGAGGGGACCTATTCTTCATCCACAGCTGGTGTTGAAGTTCAAAAATGTAGGATTTGCTTTGTTAATTCATTGATTCATTATTTGGTCTACAAGATGTTACACAAGTGTTAATTATGTTTTTCCACAGCCCAAGGTGGAGCCATTCAATAGTTTGTTCTGTCCCAGCAACAATCCAAAACCCAAATAAATGTACAATAATTGACTGATTATTATACTGACTTGCCATAATGAGAACAATGTATTGACACACAGTAGGTCGTCTTTCTGTTGTTATTAAATGAATACAATACAAACACAGTGCTGTTTGATTCTCCTAGGTAGACTGTGGGAGCTGAAACGTTTAGTCGAATGATGTCCAAACAAAGTTAAGCCTCCATTGGGATAGTTCATTAATCAATTTCAAGACATTCTTCTAGTTCTATATTTTAGGGATTTCCTGCTTTTTTACTCTGAGTTTTAAGACGGTTGGTTGGACAATACAAGTGATTTGAGAACATTAAGGAATCAGTATGCTCCACACCCCCCCATTCCCCTTCCTGATGTCAGAATTGGGACGGCTGCGTCGCACAACTTGTCAAACTTTTAGAAACCAACAATGCGATTCGCCCGGTGTGTTGAGGTGAGAAAGTCAGTACTTCCCGATCGATCTCTTTTTTAAATTCTATTCCTTACAAACTATTCGTCAGCTTCGTGTTCACAAGCGAGTGCAACACTATGGATGAGAATGAACATAACCAAGTCTTGGCCTTAATTGGTGCACATAGCACACAAACAGCAAAGCTCTTCTTCTACATGTCACTAGATCTGGTCCACATTTCTTTCTCCTTTGCTCCTCTATTTAAAGATAAGGCGCTCTGTGGAGCAACTAAAGATTGATAGCAATACAACACATTAAAGGGGTATTCCAGCAATTAAGTGTTGCCCTTCCATAAAGATCAAGCTGAGTGAAACATCGTGTCCTACCTCAGAGTACACAACAAACTTTGCAGTCTGAAACCAGGGTGAGTTACGAGGAGAGATTTATATAAGAAGCACAGGTATTTACCAAAACATCACTGATGTCCACTAAATCAAAGCCTGACCATCCATACAGTATACCCATATACAATATTGTATGACAAGCCCCTATTGTTCTAGGTTGAGTGAATCACACTCATATACACACAGGTCTGTTTGGCTTAGTCTCCGATCCTCCCTGCCATATTTACTGGGTATTTACCTAACACAGGCATGCTGGAGATATTTATCGTCCTGATGGCTCTATATATAGGGCTGAGGAGCTCGGTGAGAGGAGAGGCAGGCGTGGTGGGAGGTTGCTTCTCTAATCTCCATCTCCAGGCTGACAGGCCTGAGAAGGCCCTAATGAATGACTCTTTTCATCTGCACGCCTGTGTGTATGTGACAGTATAAATATTTAGCAATATTGGAGTCAGCTCGTGATTTTACACAGATGGAGTGATTGATGGCTCAGCCCCCCGATGCATGCCAAAGACCATCCTGGAGATGTTATATAAACCACCACAGCCTCTCTCCCTCCATCATCATCTCCATCTTGCTCTCGCTCTATCTTTCACACTGCCTCCTCTGCACTCCGCCTCCTTCCCAGCTTGTCTTCTCGCTGTCGATCCGCCCTCTGTGGCTCTGCCAATTTGCTTCACTGTTGAATTTCTATCATACAGTGCGGTGTCCCTACGGCTGTAAGACAGGCTAAATCAGAGGAAAACAACCTGACAGGCAGGAAACTGAGGAGATTGGCATCGACATGTTACAGTGCAGACCAGTTTATTATTTTAAACCTCCTATTAAAACTAATTTCCCTACAAATTCATTCTGAAACAACTATTACATTCTTTAATTTATGATTTGTTTTGCTTTGCTCTAGTGCATTTTTAAAAGTTCTGTAAAGTGCTTGTAAACTTTTTCAAAGTTTGTGTTTGATAGATGATGATTATTTTTCTCCACACATGAAACGTGGATACAGTATGAGCACTGTCCCCTGCTCCTAATTTGTATGTACAGAAAACCAAAGGTCAAAGTCAACAGGTGAGTGAGACCTGCCTTTAAAGTCTGCAGGCTCACACATAAACACACACGTACAGTAAATATGCACACACTCACACACACTCACACTCTTTCAGAAACATATGCACACAAGGCTGTCATCTGTGTCAGAGAGAAACCAGACCAGAGCCGCAGACACACATGCACGCACGCACGCACGCACGCACGCACGCACGCACGCACGCACGCACACACACACACACACACACACACACACACACACACACACACACACACACACACACACACACACACACACACACACACACTGTCGGAACTCTCTCTCGGAAGAAATACTGTGTGTCTGTGTGTGTGTGTCCACATGCAGTTTGGTTTAGCTATACTTGTGAGGACTGACTGGTGACAGCTCTCGACTACTTTACTCACACCAGGGCTCGACACTGAATAGGGGTTATGCAAGTTCCAGCATTGGTTCAGGTTATACATGCGGTGGTTTTGGTGAAGGTAAGACCAAACATCAAGGGAACTAATCTAAACAAATCTATTGCATTTGAGTGCTTGTGTGTGTGTATGTTTGTGTCCTACGCAGACCTTCTGCATAGCCTCTGCATAGCCAATTAAACTAAAATACAAGAACAAAATCCCTGAACAAATATATGAGGACTTTAAGGGGGTATGTTGAAGATGTATTAACCTTGTAAATGCCTGTGTAAAATATGCTCCCCTGGTAATGAAATTCCGTACTTTAATTAGAAAGAATTGGGGAAACATCTCCCCTTTTTCTGCCTTGTGTTTTCTCATTTAATTGCATTTAAACTTCCATCTCGAACACCCCCACCGCTTCATGGGGGGAAGGCCCAGCGCTGGACCGCCACATCTATTAATCTAACTGTCCTTTATCGGAATTAGCATTCAAATGTGATCGGTTCCACTGTGCCTTCGCCACCGCTTGTAATTCCAACAAAATCCACTCCTATGCAATAACTACAGTGCCTTTCAAGACAACCACCACCTCCCCCTTGCTTTGAGAGGAATTGATTTGTATTTGTTCTGTAATGAGAACAATTAGTCTTTTTCCTGCCCTCCTTCATCTATCACCTCCATGTTCCTCTGCCACCCAGCCGGCCTCTGTCTTTAAGCCCAGCTGGAGGTCCATCCTCTGGGCAGAGGACACCACTGTGCCCCTGTGCATAGGAAACACAACAAGCTCAAAGAGAGATAACAGAGGACGTTTCACTTTTTCTACCTGACTCTAAAACTAAGCGTAAAGTGTATACAACTCCTATAGTTTGATACTACTACTACTGCTACTACTACTACTACTACTACTACTACTACTACTACTGCTACTACTACTACTGCTACTACTACTACTACTAGTACTATTACTACTACTACTACTGCTACTACTACTACTACTACTGCTACTACTACTACTGCTACTACTACTACTACTACTAGTACTATTACTACTACTACTACTGCTACTACTACTACTACTGCTACTACTACTACTACTACTACTACTACTACTACTACTACTACTAGTAGTACTATTACTACTACTACTACTGCTACTACTACTACTGCTACTACTACTACTGGGGTTTGATGCACAAAGTATTTTGGAGGATGATGCTAATATTTAAGCCAATTTTCATAGCAAAACAATTACTGAAAATTAATTGTGAAAAAAACAAACAGAAATGTGAAATGCATTATTAACCAATGCCACATTAATTACAGAAATCAATTCCATCCCATGTATCAGACTGGATGGTTAATTTTGTGTTTTAATGAAAGGCCAACATCTAACTCGTTTGCCAGCCTGACTCTAATTGACATGGTTAAGATAAAATTACCACACTCTAAATCTAGTGTGGCCAGTGTTAACATGTATCATAAAACGTGAAAACACAATAAAACCCTCACATCTATCCATTAACAACGTTTCAATTTCCGCTGTGGGAGCAGAGTTGCATGCTGGACTGACTGACTTGCGGCGATCAGGAGACTTTAGCCTCTATAAACCACCTGATTGACAGGGTGATTTGTGACTGACTGACTGGATAAGTGGCTAGCTGCTCGCTCCGTGCAGCAGTTTGTGCCCGCATACGAGCGTGTGTGTGTATATGTGTGTATATGAGTGTGTGTGTGACGTCAGGTCCTATTTCAGCCATGGCCGGTGAGGAATGAAGCATCTGAAAGAGACCATTTCTCTTGCCGCGCTGCCTGAGCCTTACTTACCCTAATGATGTATAATAGCCTGCAACTACACTTAACCTGAGCATTACTGTGGCAAAGACTGAGTGGAAGAGGCACACACACAGACACACACACACACAGACACACACAGACACACACACACACACACACACACAGGTCTAGTTTTTCTGAGGAAGCTGTTTACCAAACGCTGTGAGGGCAGGAAACGACCTGGCACGTTGAGAAATGAAAGACTGGCAAGATCGCACTCCATCAAATCAAATCACACCCTGAGATGTATATTAACAACGACAGCTGTATCCTCGTTTTCTCTCTGATCCTTCACTCTGCTGCTGACTCATTCTGTAGCTATAAGCTAAATGATACAAGCAGTTAGCATGCTGCATCTGTTGTCTCTTAATTAAACTCATTTTCCCGGATGCCTGTGTGTGTTCGTACATGCAATATGGAATCTGGTCCTTTAACCTCTTTCGCATTCATTAGAGCAAACGAGAACGAGCTCATCACTTACACGCGTGCTTCGTAAGTGACTGAATGAATGCAAGTGCATGCGTGTTTGTGTGTGTGTGTGTGTGTGTGTGTGTGTGTGTGTGTGTGTGGAGGACAGGTCGGAGACAGAGGAGAGACAGTAAATGACAGAGTCACGTGAGGCGGCTACTGTATGAAACCTCAGATCTAATCAATAGGAGTGAGGAGGACGCCAGGCGCCAGCCAGAGGGTCACCACTCATCACTCAGGTCAGCGGAGAACACACACGTGCACGCACACACACACACAAGCACGCACTGGGAGGGCATTGCACGGGGGCACATTACTAGACAGGACTATGAGGCAGCAGAAGATGGGTCAGAGAGGGGTTGAAGCACATAGCAACAGAGGGGGAGCTAGATCGATGGGAGAGATTGAAGGAGCTCCGTAATACCAGAGGAGTCACGGATGTGCAGAATGCAGCTAAGCAGGGCTAGGAGACAGGTCAGGAGGGTTAAAACAGCCTCGCACTGCAGGGAGGAGGCATCGACAGGCCACAAAAGAGGTGAGGGAACAGCGGAACTGACTGATTTTGATGCTCATCATGGATGAATGCAATTGTGGCCGCCACGGAGTATCGTTCGTGTAGAAGAGGAAATGAAAATGACCAGGTTGTAGCTGGAAATGAACTAATATGACAAATATAGCAGGCTTATTTAGCTACATTTGCAACAGGAGACAGCCTGCTAAGCTGTGGGAACTTGACTGAAAATGGGGCAGCAGAGGAGCACACCAGAGTGTGTGTTTGTGTGTGTGTGTGTGAGTGTGTGTTGCCACGTTGTGTGTGTGTGCTGTGGCTCTGCAGTAGAGAGACACCGAGGGAGAGAAGGACTAGGCCTGGTGGCATTTAGCCCTGTTCTATAATGACACTGAGAGCTGGGGAGGCACTGTTATTGAATTATTGAAGGTGCACGGTGAGGTATAAATCTGCCATGGAGATGCCATAGTGTTGTAACACACACGTGCACGCACACACACACACACGCACAGAGGCCACCGACACACAGCGAAGGCTGGCGTGACGACTGCAGGCTTTGACTTGCTGACCTTGAGGTTGTTAAAACAAGCTCTCCGTCAGCTTTTCTGCAAAATATGTTTACCTCGTGAGAGAGAAGGAGAAGGAGAGGGAGAGAGAGAGAGAGAGAGAGAGAGAGAGAGAGAGAGAGAGAGAGAGAGAGAGAGAGCGAGAGAGAGAGAGAGAGAGAGAGATTGAAAGTGTGTGCGTGTGCTGTGCTGACATTGCCGGAATAAACACAGCGACTCCATCAATTCTTACGGATTGTGAGGCAAAATAAAACAGAAGAGACTGTGGAGGGAGACAGAAAGTAACTACCAGCCTGTACTGAGTCGGGTTCCAGCCAGCTTTTTACTACAAAGCACCATCATGACGCAGAGAAGAGATTAAGCTCTCGAGAACAAACATTTGAATCCTGCGAAACCACCGTGCACACAGATTAAAAGAGAACGGTTGTATATATGTACCTGTAGCGAATGCAGCCCAGAAACCGTACATCAACCACCAATTACTGATGTTTATCTCTTAAATAAAAAGAGACAGAGTATTGCTACATGCATGAAGACATCACTATATGTGATAATTCCCTTTTCTTCCTTCCAGCGGAAAGATTTTCGCCGCACGCACCAACACATTTTTATTTCCATTATTATTTCTGTATCTCTGCACAGATAGGGAGGTAGTGTTCCTCAGCTCAGCCGCCTCCCACCTCGAACACACGGAACGGGAAGAATCGTGGATGTAATGTACAGTATGTGTGCGCGGATGAACCGTGTGATTACAGAATTTAGCAAAATGCTTTTATGTACATGTGTGTTTTTAGTGCACGTATGTATATTTGTGCATGTATGTTTGTGTAAGTGTGTGTGTGTGTATAAGTGTGTGTCCTGCCTGAGCTCTGTAGCCGAGGGGGGCACCTCTTCTTATTAACATCATCAGTCTGCATCATTACGAGGCTGCCTGGGTTGGGCAGCAGGTGCTATGAGAGTGCCAGGGTTACAAACGACCACGAGATCTCTCTCGGAACACACACACACGCGCGCATACACACAGACACAACACACGCAGGCCAGGCAGACTCTGAACCCTACTTTCAAATCCCCAAAAGGGTTGTGGGGTGTCTGTGTCTATCTGTTATGCAGTGGGTTAGCGCTTGGTGTCTGGCCAGGTTTTCACTCGGGGCGACGGACTCCATCCATTCTCCTGACAACAGGCCGGCGATACACAGCAGAGGCTGAGAGAAACTCCACTCAGAGCAGGGGAGGGTCCACAAGTCAACCAAAAGAAAACATTAAACAGGCTGTGTGCAAGACAGTGTGCAACTAACTGGAACATGCACACAACACACTACTACAGATAAAAAAAGCATCCATGTAATGGTCAGATGCAGATGAAAATAACTCAAAGGTTGCAGGAATATTTGTGGAAAATACTGGCCTTTTAACAAAAATGGGACATTCTTGTTCATATGTTGACACACAAGACACCGGGGAATAAAGGTCTTCACGGGTCCCCCGAACACTAGGACCCGAGATCTGACCCGGGACGTACGGGTTCGGATCCATGGTTTATCCATCTTTGCCAGATTTCTTGGCAATGGATAAACCAAGGATGGATGACGTAGGGGTGAACTATGAATCAAAACTTTATGGAATTCGCAATATAGACTAGTGCAATATCCAAAACACAGGCGGGGCAATATTTGTTAGAGGCTAAATAATAATCTGAATAAAGTATGGCAGTGTTGCAGAGATGACCCGGCCTACAAATCCTATTCTACAGATTTAAGAAAAAATCTTTGTTTGCTACAGATCCTGGGAAAATATCACACCATAATCATTTGAATATATTTTTCAAGGAAAATGAGAATAATGATGAAAGAATGATCCTTCATGGACGTAAGGCACAGTTACTGTTGACCACTAAAATCTAATGAGTTCATCTTTAAGTCCAGGTGAAAAATTCCCTGGAGGTGTTCACAAGAATGGGATGTACGAACGACCCAACAGCATTACGCCTCCGACCATGGCTGTCGCCGGCGCGGAGGCATAATAACACCACAACTATCTGTGTAGCTCAATCTCACCACCCTGAACCAACCCTTTAACCTGAACTGACTGTAATGACCAGTAACATACATTTGTGTTTACTTTATAGAATTTCAATGCAACAGATATACATCTATGTATCAATTGGCAACATGAATCCTCAATCAGGTAAAATAAATTATAAATCTTAATAAAAAAACAAGTAAGCACTCACAAAGCCATGTGCACACAATGGCACGCATGTACAAACACACACAGTGCAACAAAACAAACACATGGACATCTCATAAATATGAGCATGGTCATATTGATAGATGGATATCTACACCAGTGAAGTTAATGCTGATAAAACGTCCTGTGTTATTATTGTGCGTAACCAGAGAATGGTAATAAAAGCTATATGAATTGGGACTGGCCCGTTTCTCAGGCGCCTCTATGGCACCACCCATGACACCAAAGATGTGTCAAAGACAACAGACACTCAATACAGTGCTTCGCTGCTCTACCCTGCCCAATGTTATGGATTATGTAGCCAGCGTGCATTCATTTAAGATGTACACATTGATCTGGCATTGACAAACCATTTCATATTAGCCAGGGTTTGCTCTTTACGGCATCAAGGGCAATCAGATGCACTGTACTTCATCTGGCTAAATTTAACCACCTATCAATCCAAATGTGATACACTCAAAGTCATTCTGCTTCCATCACTCACTGCGGGGTCACTTTCAAATGAATCTGGACATCGGGATGAATGCAAAAAGAAAAGAAATGTATTCATTAATAATAAGATGAGTTGGTTTAGGTTAGATTGACCCACTCGAGTAGCTAAATCAGTTTTGTTGATTGCACAATATGCTGCGATATCCCTCAACCAACCACTTAAAACAGAGTCAGAGCTGAGATAGGTATGCCACTGAATAAATCAGCATTAGAGCGTTATTGATTTGACTGCAATTCAATAAAAAAAATTGAGCAGGGTGGGGGTGCAAAACAAAATGATAAATAAATAAGAGATTCACAACAGGGAAAACAAAAATGTGTTGTGTAATATTGAAGCCGTAATTAATGTCCCTGGTTAGTTAGTGCTGTTAATTGGGCGTGAAAAATTAAAATGTTAAAGTCAATGCTAGCTGGGAACGCAGAGAAGGCCCCTCCAGCTGTATTTGACCTAACAGAGCGTGCCTCTTCGCCTTCTCTCTCTGCTTCAAGTGTCTCCAAAACTAATAAAAAAAACCTCACAAATCCCCCATGAAGCCCTCCATATGAACTGTCACATTAATAACACTGCACTTGTATTCAAATTTTCTGTCGAAAAGCTAAAGAAAGATTGAATGCCCCGCCGTCGCGCGGCCAAAGATTGAAGACGTGTCTCATTGACATTGTTAAAAGTTTATGAAAATATATGAATTCTCAAACGTGGCGGGCCGCCGTGCAGCTCCACTCCCAACACTTCTGTTAGAGACTGCGGCTTTTAATCAAAATGATTGAATACCACAAGTTTGGATTCAGGGATTCTAATAGAGGACGGATAAAGTGTCACGGTCCAGAACTAGAAAAGCCACACGGGATCACACATGCATGCATAAAAACCTATTTTTTTCTTCTTTTTTTTTAAACCATATTCCTCATTGGTAGGTATCTTGTTTTCCTCTGTTACTGAGTGCTTGTGTAAATGGCATGTGTGCTGACTGCAGTGTGCAGTGGGTGACTGTTAGTCTGTTGGCTCTGTTCCTTTGCTTTCTGGAGCTGATAAAAAGCTGTATCTGGGGAAAGAGACATATGGCACCAACATGCACATACATACATACATACACACACACACACACTTACTTATATGCACAGACACACGCACACTTATAAAGTGTGCAGAACATACAGTAACAGCAGCTGGCAACATCACATATGAAGACTCACAGAGTGACAGGCGACCATGTCTTTGTGTGTGTGTGTGTGTGTGTGTGTGTGTGTGTGTGTGTGTGTGTGTGTGTGTGTGTGTGTGTGTGTGTGTGTGTGTGTGTGTGTGTGTGTGTGGTCTGTTGCAGTGTGGTGTTGGCAGCAGAGGGCTGAGGTAGAAATGCTCTCCAAAGACCAGGAGCACTGCAGAAAAAAAAGACCACTCCACTGGGGATAACACATGCCACATTCATTGGACCACACACTGCATATCAATACAGGAGCTAAAGCCAAACAAGCCTTGTTTGAGCTTAACCACTTTACTTTTCTGGATTCATATAAACTGACCTTATTCCCACAGGGGTAATTTATATTTCCCTCGGGGATGTCGGGAAACCCTACCTAGAATAAAACTGCAATATACTTTTAAAATAGTAATGGCTTCAATTATTATATATTATCAGTTGTTGGATTTGTTTTCTTTTACTTTACTTTATTTTGTCAAGCATTTGTGCTTCTTTACATGACAAGCTTACACACTCACTCACACACATATCGATTTGTGGTCTTTTGCATGTTTACTTAACCATCTGTACCTATATGTATAGCATCTATATGTATAGCATCTATGTGTATAGCATCTATGTGTATAGCATCTATGTGTATAGCATCTATGTGTATAGCATCTATGTGTATAGCATCTATGTGTATAGCATCTATGTGTATAGCATCTATATGTATAGCATCTATATGTATAGCATCTATATATATATATAGCATCTATATGTATAGCATCTATATATATAGCATCTATATGTATAGCATCTATAGCATCTACGTGTATAGCATCTATATGTATAGCATCTATATGTATAGCATCTATAGCATCTACGTGTATAGCATCTATATGTATAGCATCTATATGTATAGCATCTATGTGTATAGCATCTATATATATATATAGCATCTATATGTATAGCATCTATATATATAGCATCTATATGTATAGCATCTATATGTATAGCATCTATATGTATAGCATCTATATATATATATAGCATCTATATGTATAGCATCTATATATATAGCATCTATATGTATAGCATCTATAGCATCTACGTGTATAGCATCTATATGTATAGCATCTATATGTATAGCATCTATGTGTATAGCATCTATAGCATCTACGTGTATAGCATCTATATGTATAGCATCTATATGTATAGCATCTATAGCATCTACGTGTATAGCATCTATATGTATAGCATCTATATGTATAGCATCTATGTGTATAGCATCTATAGCATCTACGTGTATAGCATCTATATGTATAGCATCTATATGTATAGCATCTATAGCATCTACGTGTATAGCATCTATATGTATAGCATCTATATGTATAGCATCTATGTGTATAGCATCTATGTGTATAGCATCTATATGTATAGCATCTATAGCATCTATGTGTATAGCATCTACATGTATAGCATCTATGTGTATAGCATCTATATGTATAGCATCTACATGTATAGCATCTACATGTATAGCATCTATATGTATAGTCAAGCAATAGAGATATGCAGTGGAGGCAGTAAAAGCTTTAGTTTAGCTTATTCGGCAGCTTTTGGCAAATTACTGTCAATTATTGTGTGTTACACATCCCCTCATATACCCTGATGAACAGGTACCAATCATCTAACAGTGGGCCTCATGCGATATAATAACACATTTCCTAAAACTTTTGTTCATATTCACAATTTGTTCTTATTTTGTGAGATTCACCAATGTTTTCCTATTTCTGTCCTTCTCTAAGGTACGAGAACATTTTACGAGCGGTCAAGAGCACTCTAACTAAGATAAGAAAAAAACTGTTTTCACAGTCCAAACATCGTTTGTCCAATGCAAGGAAATTTGAGGAATATAAAACAATTGCATTAATATCATAGAATCATTTAGATTCTTACATTTTAGAGTAATTATAATGATATAAATATAATACTATTTCTAATTAAAATGAAGATGGCATCCCTCCAATTGTTGAGCATGTGCCAGAGTATCAACACACAATCAGTCTCTAGTATTTGCACACAGTGCAACACCTGCCCTTATATAGTGTTTTAGGGCGTTGCCTATGCTAATAATAAACAATCAGCCACGCGCCTCCAATTTATGATCAAGTGGGATTCATCACTCAGCACACCTGGGTAAGAGAACATTTGGAAGGTTAGGAACGTTTATTGCATCTTAATCTGACTTTCTTGCTGTATGTGGGTATTTTAACTGTCTCACTAACAAAATGACTCATTTGACACATTTGAGGTATACTTGACTATATCAGAATTCTCAATATCTTTGACCATTACACAATTATATAGCATTATTCAACAGCCAGCATAACAGTGTCTAATAAATATATGATATTAAAAACGTCTATTATCAAGTCAACGATATACAAAACATAGGTTAAAATCAGGGCTGCTGTTAAGTTTGTCTTAACCCTATCTGCACTGTCAAATGTTGGCTGAGTGACGTGTGTATACAGTGTGTGTGTGTGTTCTCATATTGCTGTGGCAAGCAGGTGGTGTTTTTCTCTCACTCCAGGAGGCTCCTCAAACAAAGAGCTTTTAGCATCAACTTATCAATCTCTGCCGCAACACCACTAACAGCTGGGTGGAGGGCGGGTTGCTAGGTGGGGAAAGTTCAGCACACACACACACACACACACACACACACACACATACACACACACACACACACACACACACACACACACACACACACAATGTAAGTGTTGCCTGGAGAGCACTGTGGGAGGTGACTCGTCTACCTGTTTATATGAATCCTAATGGGATGCAGGTGAGAGCAGAGCAGTTCTGCTGGGAGAGAAACAGTGATGAGGTGGAGGACAGAGTTGCAGATCAGTTTTATGTACTTTGGTGACAGATGGGTGGGGTTTGCAACACAATCAACCACTTTCCACTAACTGACAATTGGCCCAACACACTTGTCTCCTGGCAGTTATATTTGACTAATTAGTACTACAAGCAAATATTTAAACTCAGGTCTATTATCGATATAATCCAGTCCACTTTCCTCCAATACAACAACTGAGAGCTGAAATCCCCTCTGAGGAACATTACATTGTAGACCTGAACATCTGAATACAAAATATCAGTTTCCAGGTTTGCTGTGATTTTAAATGATGTAAATGACTCATGTTTGTCAAGTATTTATTTGTGTGTTCTGTTGGCTTTAAACAAGTTAGAAAGTATTAAACTCTCAGTTAGTGCTTTGATGCAGGTAAAGGTCATCGATAGATCATTTCCACTAGTGGTGCGCTTGACTTCAAGCTACAGTCAACTGTGCCATGTGTTGGAGCACAGTGCACCAGAAGAAACAGGGTTCATCATGACCTTCATCAGTGGTTGTGTGTTAGGGGCTGGGAATAATCATAACCAAACATTCCCTCCTCGTATTCCCTTTAATACTAGAGCTCTGTCACTTGAACATGCTGGCAGTTCGGAGAGGAAAGGACATTCTGGAGGAACTCCTACTGAGATGGAAATCGTCTGAGACCTGCAGAGTTGAACGTCCCAGATGAGTTCCTAAATTCCCCAAAATGCTGCCAAGGGGCAGATGATGTCACATTTGACTATGCTGTCTGTGCATAAGGACAAACACCTGCATTTGGAAATACATTGACCCCAATCCTAACTTAAATCAATATGAAGGTTCAGTTAGATTTGGCTGTGCATGTGTGCATAAATAGAAATTCCCGTCATGATCCCGTTTACAATCTACATCTAATATTGCAAGTGTTCCTGTCCCACCATGAACAGTAACCAACACATTCCACAAACAGTCAGGACGACGGGTCTACTGCCATTAAAACAAGTGATACTTTAGTGACACTTGTTGGATTAGGATACAGAGCGGATGGTGGGGATGGATAAAGAGGTTTTAGTGACATAAAGAGGAGAGAGAAGTTTATGAGTTTGGTCTTCTGATTCCTCATGGAACTAAGTGAACTGCGTGGCTCCAATGTTTTCTGAGTATGTTCCCAAGACTGAGGAGTTATTTTGCCAACTCGCTTCATGCTGATGTAAATAACGTAACCACTGGCTCTGGCGTGTGGAGATCCTGGTAAAACTACCATTACTATAATCGTTTTCCATTCATTCTATTTCTTATGCATTCGGATGTGGCTTCTGGTTGAGGAAATGATAATAAATGTGAAACAGACAAAGAAAACATTAATTAAAACTGGGTTTCTGTATTTCTGGGGTGGGCTCTAGCAATTCTTGTGAAAAAATAGCACAAACCACAGTTTCCTCCCACTGCCTCAGACCAGGTCAACATCACTGAGCGAAACGCAGTCAATCTCGATACCTAAATTGCTGTTTGCTTCTGGATTTGCAGAGGACATTCCCTTACTGAACTCCAACTGCGGTGTATGGCAAGAAAAGGAAATAGGAACAGGAAACAAAAATAGAGCCCTTGTTGTCATTAGACATGAATACTTTGCCAACCCAGCAGTAGGAAGGGAGGCGAACAAAATACAATTGAAAGCCACCAATGACCGTCATGGGGTAGTTTAAGTCCATCAATGATGAGTGAGGTACTGTTGTAAATCCTGCCAGTGACAGGTGGGGTAGAGATTGAGGCCCATCCAGTGAATGATGGGGTGAGTTGCAGTCAAATCCATCTACATCAAAGCTCCAGGCCTCGTCTTCCTTCCTCTATGGCTCTCTAAAGAGGCTCAGGAGCCACAGCTATCACTCTCTGCCTCAAGCCCCCCCCCCCACAGCCCAGCCCCTTGATTCGCCCTTTCATTATCTCAACGGCAAGAAGGGAAAAAAATGGGTGGAAAAAAAAAAAACAGAAGAGGAGAGTGGAGAGGTCTGAAGAGGTTTTCAAATCCAGTGAAGCCTGTCATATTACAAAAACATGTCGCTTTAAACTAAATGTGAAATATCAGTAATTGAAGCCATAAATCCACTGTTGTGTTTCCCCTCACCTCCTCCCTTTCTCTCTCACTCTTTACCCATCCCTCCCTTGCTCTCTTTATTTTTGTAAGGGTGCTTTTGATGAGCGGTAAATTGCAAATTATTTTGTGTTGTAATGCTGCTCTGAAACGTCTTCCCATTACTATGCGTCAGTCAGCACTGACAGTGAAATTACTCAACTGTCAATCTGGCTATCAAAAGAGGTGGGGTGGGGGTTGTTCCGTGGAGGTGGTGGAGAAGAAGTGGGGGTGTTATACTAGGAGTTAGAGATTGATCAATAAAGAGAGGATGATAGAGGAGGAGAGGGGGGGGGGGGGGGGTGTTGAAGAGGAAGAAGGCACTGTGGGAAGGATGTTTCGTCCGTCATAATACTTCTGTTGTGATTGAATAAATCAAAGCTGTTGCAGAATTTAGCTGTCACTATTACCCTCCTCCTGAGTGTTCTTATTAGTGTGTGTGTGTGTGTGTGTGTGTGTGTGTGTGTGTGTGTGTGTGTGTGTGTGTGTGTGTGTGTGTGTGTGTGTGTGGGAGCCATTACTGATACAGGCCCCAGCTCGCAAAGACAGCAGCAAATTAACTATAATTGCAGATAAGAGACAATAAGAGGAAGAAATGTATAGAATCAGGTAAATGGAATAATTCCTTTCTACGGCAACAACTTACGGTCTGACCAAGGCTCCCGAAACCTAGCTTAGATTCTCTCCTGCTGCGGCCCTGGAATGTGTGTGTCCCGGAGGGCACAGCTGTGTTTTCCTTTCTGTGTGTGACTACATTTAAAGTGATATAGTGGGGAAATAACAAGCTAGATAAAGCATTACCTCCAGCTGGTGATCATTATAAAGCAAATATCCACCAATATAACCAAAATGTCTTACTCAGTTTTATGCCTTTTGATTCTTGTTGGAATACTCTTCATTCAACAGTTACTCACTTCAAATCAAAGTGGAGATCAATTACATTCTAACGCTATTTTGCTTTCAATTAAAAAGGAGGGCAAATTGCAATTAGAAGCGATGACCTCACCTGCATCCCTACATGTTATACAATAGTTCAGGAACGTTCCACTATTATTACTGCTGCAGTGTGTGCGTTGTTGTGATGCGTGTCTGTAATGACTGGTGTGTTGAGGGCTTCTGCAGCATATAGGGAGAGAGCGGGATAGAGCGAGAGGGGAGAGTGAGAACTCCTTTATTGCTCAATGCTAAATTAATTGCACCAATTATTCACGGAGAGAGTTGTCTAGTGGCGGCCTTCGGGGGGCGAGGCCCTGACCGCTCTCCCTCATTTTTAATTGGCTGTCCTGTTGAATAATTGATTGGAGCAAATGTGAAATGGATGGGAAGGTCCAAGTGTCTTTCATCACAACGGGCTGGCCGCTCTGACAGCCGGCCACAAACAAACTCTGCTGCTGCACGCAATAAACAAACCGCACGCAGTTAAATTCAGCCTGGCCACTGCAGCGGGGTTAGAATAGCGGATACGAGTCGTGTGCAGGACACTGCCCTCTGAAAACACAAGATGCACGACACCAGTTACACTAATACTAGTGGGGCAGGAATCAAGGAGGGAGGATGTGCGGGTCAGCAGAAAAACTGTTTGCGTCATTGTGTAAATGGTGAGTATTTTGTATTGGCAAGTGAATAGTGAACTATATAACAACATTAAATTAATTTAGTGTTATACATAGACTGACTTCTAAAAGGCTACAAAAGTGCCCCCTTAAATACAAAGTTATATTGTGACTCCTTTACTTGACATGATGCTCACGTTGCCTAATAAGGACACCATTAGAAGCATAATGATCACACTTCTAATTCATACCAAAACCATTCATTTTCACGTTCTTCAAAAACAATCTGATGTCACTGACTTCACAAAACAAAGAAAAGAAAACTGTTGTATCTCCCAAATTGTCACATTAAAAAAGCATTCTGTTCTCACAAATGTGTGAATGTTTGCTACACTTATTTGTCCATCATGTTCTACACCCTAGATTCTTTCTTGTATAAACACATTGCTATATGTGCCTCATCCACAGCCACACACACACCTACACAAACAAGCACACACAAACCCCTCGGTAATCAAAGGCTATTAACTCCCGGTGCTTTGGCAACAAAACAGATGTAAGATTCATGAGTCCCTGCCCGTGTCTGTTGTCTTTGCCACAGGCTAGTAAAGAAACAATTAGTGCAGAGCTGGCCTCACTGTCCGCCACAATCAATAGTCCCTGATGGTCTTCTAAGCCTATTGACCGAGGCCCGTTCCTCTCCCTGACCCCTCATCTGTAGCGGCCGACAGCCGCTTCAGTCTGCCTATCTGGACCTTGTGAGAGGGTTACCAGGTTAAACAAGGCCGATCCATGCAAACAGGCATTTCTTAATACTGTCTGCCTCGGTCTGCATTTGTATGCAAGGGGCGTAGTGGAAACTGTGTAATAGGTTACCAGCTATTCAGCTTGATATAACACTTCAAACATAAGGGTGCGTATCATGCAAAAGAATCAAAATAATAAGTCATGCGTGGATAATACACTGATGGTCTTTGGAAGGGAAGAAAAAGACAAATGTTTAGAAAACGTGCCTCATTTTTTGTGCATCAATAAATGTTTGCCTTGCAATTATCGCCACATGAGCTATACAACCTTTTTTCCTTCAGTTAAAGGTGGCAGAAGCCTAGAGGTGAGAGAAGCGTCACTGTGGCGCTACGTTGGATGATCCATGGACTGGCTTAGAAAATGAGAAGCTGCATGATTCGCAGCAGGTGTACAGTTTAAAACAATAGCACAACTCTAACTGCAGCTCAAGCTGCTCGTCAATATACAAACTTATTGTTGCACTTTGGAATAATTATAACATTTAGCAAACTCAAAAATAAAGGAATACAATTATATTTACTACTGTTGCTCAAACTAGAAAACTGCAGGGTTGCACAGAAAACACATTGTAGGTCTATGCACACCTGTGTTTTTGAAGATGTGTGTGGTTCATGCCACTCGATTTACACACACCAGCTTGTTCCAATAATCTCACTTAACAGCAGCCTTAGTGGCACTGAGGCAATCTGCTGATGTTACAATAATTGTCTTTGAGTTTGCGTTTGTGTCCTGACAAAACCCTTCTCCCTCCTCGCATGTAAGAACATCTGGACTGGTCCAACTCACTGCTCCCCGGCCTGCTGTGAAGAGCTTCTCCTCCATGCTGCCTGCTAAGGAGGAGAAAAGGCAACAGAGATGGAAGCAGGGAAAATGTTGAGGCAAAGGAAGCAGAGCAGCTGTAAGGATGAATGGGTGGGCAGCGGTGAACAGGTGTCACTCCCACTGACGGGCTGCCACTGTGGCCCCCACCCCGACTCCCCCCGCCCCACCTGCACACCCACGCAGGGTAGTGGGGATAGTGATGGTTAGGAGAGCACCCGTCCCTCACCTGTTCCTAGACCCACGCCTACCTTCCTCCTCTTCCTCAGATGGCACCCGGGCCTCAGCTCAATCTGGCTGCTGGGCCCACATATTGACACACACACATAAACACATGTGCTCATTAGCACACACAAACGCCTGTACATATTCATAAGTGTACCATCATGTGTATAAGCTGGTGAATGTATGCAAACTAGCACGCACACCACACGCAACTCCTTTTCTCTGCTAAAGCACTCGTCTTCTTTATACTGTGCTATTCTCAGATCAAGCTGTGCAACCTTTATCTATGAAACTGAGAAAAATGATTTTATTTAACATTGATCATTTTTATGTCAGTAAATGATTCATTTCGAGGCGTAGTGTCCCAGCTCTGACCTGATGTCTAAAGTCTCACATTTCTACTTAGTGAAGCACCAGCTCACATTTGGGGGCTGCAGCACAAAGCTGAACCTTTAAGGCTTGTTGTCATAGGACTGAAAGGGGCACAGACAAAGCAACTATTTGCAGCTATTGCAACATGTATATTATCTTTAATAATAGTTTGATTAACTAATGATTTAGTCTATTAATGTCCAAGGCTGCATTTTGAAAATGGGTGATTTGTCCAACGTACTGCCCACAAGTAAAACTTTATGACTATATTACACAGAATAGTCCTATTTACTATTTAGTTGGGGGTATATAGTATTAAGTGCATCTTACTTGTGTTTCAATGCTTCATTTTTTATACAGGAGATATTCATAATGCATGTAGTATGTTATTTTCTAAGGTTGCTTATTAATACTATATATCAGCTCTGCTGGAACACTTTGATCAGTGTGGGATCAACAAAGTTCATCTTATCTTTTTAAATTGGTTATTTTCTGACAATTGATTAATTGTCCAAGACAAAGAGAAGCAATAAGATAACACTAATATAATAAGATGCAGACGAGTAATGGTCACCATGTCGCAGGCTCATTTGTTTACAGTCATCAAGCAGACACGTCAGAACTAATTAGGCAGTGAAGTTGAAAAATATGACACGTAACATCTTCATGAGGAAAGGAAAGGACTGTCTACCTAGTAAGTCAATTAATAAATCAATCAATCAATATCACAATCTAATTATCCATTCCCTGTTTCCATCCATCTGTGTCTAATCATCACCGCCCTTACAGCCTTCATCACCCTCTTCACTTTACGCCGGTGGCGTTACAGGACAGTGTGGCGGGACAGACGGAGGGAGGTGCAGGTGTGTGTATAAAGCACTCCCCCCCCCCCACCTTTATCCACTTCCCTCCCTCCGTTGCCGTGGTGAGGAGGGCAGTAATTACTCTGGTGTCAGCGTTGCTGGGTGCGACTCCTCCCCCGGCAAGGGGCGGCGGGCATCCATAACCCATCGTCCTGCCACGGGGTAAACGCCGGGCCATCCATCACGCACCCACTTGACAAATACCTTCCATAATAGAAGTTTATTTTTATGGGAGGCTGAATCAAGGACTTTCCCATGCATACAAAAACGTGTCAGAATTATTTATGGCTTGTGCTGAGACGCACAATATGTCATATCAAAGTCCCATCCCGCTTGCCTGCGCTGCTGCAAGCTGCCGGCGCTTGGCCTGTCGATATCTCCGCTCGCTATCAATAATGTGGAACACCGCCACGATAAGCCTCAGGACTCGGAGGTCATACTCGACACACAGACGCACACACATGAGAGCTTACACACACACATACACACAGGCGTCACATGCATACACAGACAGGGACATGCACACAAAGTCACACATGATGACAAACATCGATGTGTTTTCAAATGCATCTCAAACGAAGGAGAACATTTTCATATGCTCACACACAGACACACACACACACACACACACACACACACACACACACACACACACACACACACACACAGACAGACACACACACACACACTGACAGACACACACACTGACGGGGAGGGGAATGTAAAAACACACAGTTGAGATGAGAAAATAAATTCCTACATGAGCCCACATTCCTACATGTAATGTTCTTTGCAATGAAAACAAAACATGCCTTTGCTCTCGTACATAAAATCACAAAACAAGAGAAATACAAATTTCTGCATGAATCAAGTGAGTTTTTGTTTTTTTGTTTAACAGTTTATTTTCTTTACCCCGAGTTCCTCCCCCAAGAATAAAACAATTATCAAAACAAAGTTGTTCACAAGGATGAACTTGACCCGCTGTGGGGCGAGCAGGACCGCGGATCGCCCTCCGTCAGTCAAAATCGCCACCAAGGTCAAGCGAAAACAAAACGCTTTGGAGACGAGGGAGCGAGCCTGATCTATCTACTACGTGTTTGTGCATGTGTGTAAAGTGTGTACATACGTCTGTGTGTGGTAGAATAATCTCCGACGGTACGGAAAAAATGAAAAGGAAAACATAACAACTTAAAAGAAATCCCTACACTGCAGCCTGCAAATCTGAGAGCTGTCAGTCAGCGTGAGTGGCAACCCCTTTCGCCCAGAGAAACGGCAATAAATTGGGTTTCCTGATAAGACCCCCGGCATCACCAGCACAACATCTGACCAAAAAGGAAAAAAAAGAAAGAAAAATGAGCTGCTTTTCCGAAGGCCACTTGAATGCTGTCAATCAATATGACTGGCAGGCTCACATGTCGCCAGTGGAGAGAGCAATGGAGGGAAAAAATAGATTAATGTACAGAAGGAGTGTTAAGAGAGGGAGGGGAGAGAGACAGCATTAAGCCTGGATGGAAGAAAATGAATAAATATGATAAATATGATAATTGAAATGATGAGATTTTGGTACTTGGTATTGGATTCCGCTATGTGCCCAAAGGGATTAGTGCTTCATTCACTGTCATTTTCAGCCTTTCTGTCCTCTACGCACACAAACACTGAGAGCCCATGCATGCTTACAAAACACAAAATGCATTAATTTAACACAAAGATCTAATTCTACCAGGTGAGTTTGTTGTATGTGTAAAACTCTGAGGCAGCAAGAGGTGATAAACCCAAAAGCAGCCGTCTGCGAAGCCACGAACAAAGTAAAAAAGGCAAGGAAAAAAACAGCGTCGGTAGCAACGGGAGAACTTTGTCCTGTGAAGACAGAAGATGTATGGCTCAGGGGAGATAGTAGCAACAGTAAATGATTACCTTTTTACAAACTGGGCCTTTGTAATAAAATGCGTAGGGGGGAGTATTATCAATTCAGCCGCCCGGTGAAGATAGCATTTCTGAAGCCACGGCGAGGCTGATCACTATCTAGAGAGGAGACTGAATCTGTATTCCTCACTGCGAGTCCAGGAGGGAGAGGGGTCTGGGACCTGTACCGTGTCTGTGTGTGTGCATGTGAGAGAACGTGTGTGTGTGCGTGTGTTTCACTGAGAGAGACATCCGTTAAGGCCTCTTACGCCTGCAGGCCCAGCTGTGACAGAACCAAGATCTATTTTCTTACACCCACAAACAGAAAGACATGCACAAGTGTGCGTGTGTACTCGCAGAAACACACACACACACATATATAAAATCTCTTATACGTGCAAACATACACACTAAGTCCTTGGGGCAAAGAACTATACGATTGGAGATGTAGTTCTGTGTGAAACAGCGTGTGTGTATGCATCTTTATATAGTGTGTGTGTGCCAAGCTTAGATTCTCTGCTCGATGTCTGATTCTGGAGCAAGACACTGATAGATGACATGTACACACTCTCTCTCAAATAACACACTCGTCTGATAGCAGTCAAACAGGAGTAGAAGACAAACGCAGAAGAGACGAGGCCTGCAAACAGATAGAGAGACAGATAGCAAGGCAGAGCTCAGCTGCTGGCCCAGAGTCACATCACTCACTCTCAAAGCACACACACACACACACACACACACACACACACACACACAGCCAAATGGTAAGACATCATAACACGCACGGCAGCAGAAGAAAGAGGCAGGAAGCATGGCGAGAGAATGGGCACAGTTATAAAGAGATATCGGGTGCAGCCCGGGGCGTTAACGCACGCTGTTGAATTGTGGGATATTTGTATGACGCAGGGGTGACTGATGATGTGACACTCATCTGTCCCTCACACGTGTGCATGCACGTCTGCTTTAAGGCAAACTGGGAATCGCAGGTGACTGGATTTAAAAATGTAAATCAGTCCCGACCATGCTTGATGAATGAATGAATAAATGAAAGTGCACATAGTTATTTAAAGTGTTTTAAATATTTAGAGGAAAAATAATTATTAATGAAAATTGTGAGCGTGGGTTTGGAGAGAAGGCCTGCTTTATAAACAGGGGGCATTAAATACTTCACATCCCGTACGAGGGACTTACGGTCCGTATATCTCTCACTGCTGTGTCGTTCCTTTGTAATGTGCCACTTGTTCCTAAGTGTAGTGGAAGTGCCAAACTAAATCTCGAGCTTACTGCTTTAAAAATGCAGCGAATAAAGCAATAAAACATTATAAAGGGCTCATTTGGATATTACTGACTTTTCAAATGACCCCGAACAAGTTAACAAGGTAAATGTAATGTTTAAAGAATGTTTAGAAGTTGTTGATTGTAAGTTAGAATTAAACATAAATGTATTTCACGACTGACATGAAGTTCAGTGAAGGTTTACGCCTCCATGACTGAGTCCAAATAGTTTTGCTCGAAATCACTGAAATGACCAGTTTAAGGCAGTTCTGATATTTGTAGCTCATATTTAGGTACACAATTTGATATTTGAAGACATTTGTGGCCCTTTGGTCCTGAAAGGATATTACTTTACATTCATTTGGCAGACACTGTTGTTCAACAAGTAGGTAAGTAAATGAATAAAGTAAAATAGACGGGTCCACCATCTGATCAGCCAACCAGCGCACACGTTGAGGACCCTGCAACTTCCCAAACTCTCCTCTCTACTTTTGAATAAAGTGCCCGGTTCATTTTTTTCGTCTCAACAAATACATAGCACAAAGCTCTGCTCTAGAAATACAAAAGTTTTCCCCCTCTCTCCATCCTCCTTATTCTCTTCTTTCGTTTTTTCACAGGTGTCAGAAGAGATTTCATGGCCTGTGCGTATGTGTGAATTTGCCACACCCCTTTTGAGTGCTAATTTACCCTTTTAGGTTTAATCTCCCAGTGAGTGGCTTTCCTCGCCCTTTAATTAGGCTATGGGGAGTTGACACCAACACTAAACACACACACTTAGACTTCCAGACACGCACGCAGACTATTTCTTGCTACCATACACACACACACACACACACACACACTCAAATGCTACAGTCCCAGACTTGAGACACGCTTTGCTAAGACAGTCCTCATCAGCCCTCTGTGGGCCTCTTTCACACTCTGGCTCCCCTCAACTGCACCAGTCACCAAGACAGGACAGAGAAGAAAAAAGGAGGGAGAATAAGAAAAGAGGAGAGAAAGCTGTTCTGCATTTGTGAGAGGACAGAAAGAGGTGCTGGTGGTGAAGGCATTCATCTCTGACCCTTTTCCATTTCTAATCTATTTGTCAAGTTAAAGCTGCATTAAGTCACTTGTGATTGTGGCAGCAGAAGACACATCTTTGATTTTTTTTTTCATACATTTTCTAACCAGATTTTGGTGATATGTGCACTCATTGAACCCAAATAAAGTGGTGGAAACTTCTCTGCGACAGATCGGGCCAGCCATGCTCTTATGTTAATGAGATGCTTGAAGTTCACTCATTAGCTTCATCACTAAGTTTCTGATTTAGGCGGAAAAAAAGAACATTTTTCACATAAGACCGCTCTAGTGCCTCAAGGTGGTCCATGTTTTATTAATAGTGCACTTCTTGATGCACGTTTTGATTGCATCTGTTGTAGTGGTACTACAAGAACAGCAGAAGAGTTCACAGTAAAGGGTTCTGGACAGAAACAGCCTAACCACTGAGCTATATCAATCAGACAGTAACGAAATAGGAAAATCTTTGCACTCTGGATTGTCGCCCTAATTAGTGTCCTTCTCCATCTACAAGCGCACTTCTTAGAACACCACCTAGAACTACAAGTGCTTAACTTAACAATGAAACTCCTCTCTTCCACTTTTCCCCTCTTTTTCTTCTCGTTCTGCAAACAAACCGCAGATTTACCCAAACAAAAGTGGGCACTAAAGAGGGAAATACAATAACAGCAGTAGTGATAGTGGCTTGTTATGTTGGAAATAAGAGGGCACTTAATTGGGGTCTGATAGTGTAATAGGCAACCCCTCTGATTACCAACTCTGCACATTGGCTCAAATTAGCCCACTGATGAGCAGCCAGGGGATTCAATTATGCTGGGGGAGATATAAGGGGCCTTAATAGGCCACTGTATCAGGAGACATGGGACTGGGCTGGGCTAAAGCGTTGGTAATTGGTTGTTTGGTTGGAAAAGTTGAGCCTGTTGGTAATTAGAGATGCCGAGACGTTTGGTGAGCCACCAAAAGAGACGGCACACAGAGACAAGAGAGGCGAAGGAGGAAGACAAGGGTCGTTTGCACAGTAAAAAGGGGCAAAGGTCGTGGTGGCGATCTCAGAAGTGCACTTCAGCCAATGAGGGTGTAGTTAAGGGAAAACATGTTGGTACTAGGAGCTGTGTTGACCCATCTTAAAAGGTCAAGATGGGGCAAGCCGGGCAGAAAGTAACACTCAGCAGTCTGGCCTTGTCTCACAACATGCTCTCCTTAACAATGTCTGCTGCTCCTTTCTTATCTTTTCACTTTTCTTTTTGACTCAACTTTATCATCAATAACCGCTTCTTTCTTTATTCCTTGTCTCAGACAGGTTAGCTGTTAGCTGCAGCTAGATATGTACAGTGTCTGAATTGAGGAGAGAAGTTGGATTGAATTATGGATGAGGCTTTATAGGAGCCGGCGGCCTGTCTGGTCCCATATTCACAGTCCCATACAGGAGGAGCAGCCCTGCCCGCCAGCATCCCCGCCACACGTCACTCACAGAAGGTGTGTGTGTGTGTGTACGTGCGCGCATCAGTCTAAGTACTATATGTGCACATGAAAGCATGCTCCAGTGTTCCGACAAACGCTCTTGCAAACATACAGCAAATGCTTTTCCTTTTATCTATTGATTAAAAAGAAAGAAGTGGAGCAGTTAATGTGCACTGACACACTATAAACAATCCCTTTAGGATGTCTGAAGAGTAGTAGTTTTTATAAATGATACCCTGGTTCACACAAGGGAATTAGTGTAGTGCATCCAAACAAAAACAAGTGTTTCCAGTGTTGGCGCTGGAGTCTCAAAATAAGACATTTGCTGATTAACTACTTAAAAAAGTTTAGAACATTAAGATTTTGCTAAATGTCATATACACGTGTGGTTAATATTTACTGTTGTTCTCTTGTGCCCTACATATGCCATCTGCAACTTTTGAGAATAGTGCAACATAAGCAAGCACCTAACAGAACTGTGCCAGTGCAACTCCATGGAGCACATATCAAGTGTCATCAATCTGCCTCAAATGTCCCGACAGTGACAGAACTTGTCCAGAGGCTCAGACAGAGGCAGAGGTTGACCCAGTCTGTCAATGACACTACACTTCCAGTCATCATGTACCGTGTGGAAAGAAATCTGTCTGTGATGGCCTAAAGGTGGCGAAAACACAATGTAGACATCACTTCACATTCGGAGCAGCTGGAAACCTACTGCCTCCATGTCTCCACACTGATTGGATGGGACTTGTCAGTCAAGGCTCTGAATGGCCACTAAATGGCTGAGCGGAGACTCTCGGATTGATGCCAGGAGGAAGGGAAGGAGAGGATGAAACAAAGGGCCGTTTGTTGTGGCTGATGTGTGATAAATGCAGCCGGTTGGGGGAGTTTTCATGCTCATTGGAGCAGGTCATTATGCAGGAATTGCTGCCTGCTCGGCCCAGACGGGCCCAGTATTGGTTTACTGAGACGCATGCAACCGACGATGTGCAATCCCCCCCCCCCCCAAGAAAACACACTCACACACACACCTCTTGTTGCAGGTCTCCTGGGACACACTGCCATTGAGCAGCCGCTTCTCAACTGTAATATCTCAACCATATGGAGTGTGTGGATGGAAAGAGGTTGGTATTAGACACAGAGCAGCCAATGGCACTTTCAATGATGGAATGGAGGGGCGGAAGAGGAATACAGAAGTAGGGATTCAAAAATAATTAACTTCATTTCTCAAAGTGAGCCATTCAGGTCCAGATGAAGCTGAAAGGTGTTCCTCCATCAGGGAATTCTCCAATTAACACCCAACACTGGCTGGAGTTGATCTTCAAGTTCCAACATGCAGGTTGCTTCGTGTTGTCGGGATATGAAGATATGAAGGAGACAGAATAACAAACACAGGCATAAAAGTAGTGAGTGTGAATGGAGACATACTGTGACCACAAAAGGCCACATGTATTCATGTGTCAGGGTATATGCATTGGATCTTGAGTAGGGGTGTAATGGTTCTGAAACCGAGACCATAGAGCAGAAAAAAGACCGTCGCCTCTTCTGTGTTCCTTAATAGTTTGCTCTTTTCTTTCCTGGTAAAAGTATTTGACTTATTTTGTCTTCCTGTAAAGCCAACAAATGCCTCATTGTTGACTTTATAAGATACAAATCAAAATAACTAAATGTAAGGTGTGACAACATCAGTGCAATGAGCCCCCCTGTTAATCTGACTTTACATTGTACTGAACAGAATGACTTTTTTCATTAATGCCTATCATGTGAATGCAACATAAGGACGGTGACACAAAGACGCAGGTTCATCACCAGCACTGACGACTTGATGTCCTATAGGTGTTTTTTTTTTTTTCAAAGAACTGTGATGCATTGTTTTTTTCACATATTTTTCAACGCAGAAACGTGTCACATATAACACATTGTTATTAGAAACAGATGCTGATTTTATCGTCAGTGTCTGTGGCTTCTTTCACAACGCCGACACAGTGTCATATGCGCTGGGATACCAGGACACATTTGCATGACATACACACCTGTCGTCCACAATCCAACACGCCGCTGTAACACAATACGCAAGTAAAACTCAGGAGAGTAATGTTTCATTACATGATGAACAGAAGGTGAAAGCAAGGGAGGGGAGCCGGGGAGGCACGCATATGCATAACTTAAGTAAGAGCCATCCAAACCCATATTTGTTTACAGATTTGTTTAATAAGGAAAAATATATGCAAACAACTGAATTTGCCCGTGGTTGTAACTGCGTATTAAGATCATCACTTACAAGGCCAGGTCTCCTCTAGCCCTCTACAGTAGCCATCCATCATGCATTATTAAGGAAAATAGAATCTGCATAAAGCAGCAACAATGCCTTGAAGAAGTTTATTTATTTATTTGTTTTATCTTTTTAGGCACTAAGCAGCAGATCCAAGTACTCAGTTGCTGTTAGCTAATTACAAAGCATTTGATCGCTATGCCCCCAAGATGTGCAATTATAACCTTGGTGGAAAATTAGGGAAATATTTCACAATTTAAAATAGTGGGATGAAGACGCTCTGACAAAGTTCACCTGTGTGTGTGTGTGTGTGTGTGTGTGTGTGTGTGTGTGTGTGTGTGTGTGTGTGTGTGTGTGTGTGTGTGTGTGTGTGTGTGTGTCTAACATAGGTTTTGGTACTGAACAGGACAGGAGGCTGATTTAACAAAGCCATTGCCCTGAAACCACAGCTCACCTCGCTGGAGGGAGATAGCAAAGAAAGAAGGAAGTATACAATTTCTCAAAGCTGCTCCAGTCATGGCGTACTTGCAGCATTTTAACTAGAAAGAAAGTTCCAGCAGAGGGGTAGTTTACTAAAGTCGCAGCGCTCTGAGGCACCTGTAGCTCGAGTTCTGCTGCAGTGCTATCTATGCCGAGATCACACAGACACCGCCACTTCTTTCTTTGTATCTCTCTGCAGATCGCACGAGGAAGACAATTGTCATTACCGTTTTATTAAAATGTGTCCTATCAGCAACATTTTCCCCTCACATATCTAACCTCCCTTTTCCCCCTCTAATTCTAATCATCATTCCCCTCCATCACTTGCTGGGTCTAATTCCCTCTCTTCCTTCGTTTGCAAAGGACCTCTGCTTTCATCCTTGAGAAGGGCTTTAATTTGAAGTGCGACGCTGAATAAAGAAGGGAAGACAGAGAGCGAGAGAGAGAGAGAGAGAGAGAGAGAGAGAGAGAGAGAGAGAGAGAGAGAGAGAGAGAGAGCAATATGGAAAGACAGAACAGCAGTGGAGACGTTCGGGTGTCAATCAATCCAGTGCGAGGGGCTGCAAGGACCCGTGACTAGGGTGCGTTTGATCTGTGTCTTTCAAAGGGGGAACAGCGGGAAGGGCCATCACAGATGATTTGCTTCTCGCTGCTGGCCCTGGTGCCACTCTGACAGAGAGCAATCACAAGCAGGTTAATTCAACATCTACCTTCTTAATCTTTTTTTCCCCTGTCTCTCTCTTTTGGTCTCGTTCTGTCTACTTAGATGAAACACTGCTCTTTCTGCTACAACCCCAACCCCCCACCACCCTTTCCCCTCTTTTGAAGGAGAGGCAGAGATCACAAGTGTACTTTCAATGCCTTTTCAAACCACCTATAGTTTGATCGCTTTGGTCTTAATCATGTTAAGGGTTGTTGAGTTGGAGTCCTGCGATAGTTTATTTATGTGTCGCTACAATGAAGCATCATTTTGAGAAAACTGTGATGTATCAATGACAGCAAAGTGGGATCAGTCATTTTGGTGTGGGGGGGGGGGGGGGGGGGAATTGGTGCAGCAAATATATTTCTTCTATGGAAAGAAACACCATTAGCTGCATTTATGGATCATTCCCTTGCTGCTGTCATTCTTTGGGTTCATACGGTGTCTGTGGTGTGGTGTGACCAGAATATGATGAGAGCGTCATGATGACATCTTGAAAACACGCTGTTTAACTTGACTGAAAGAGGAGGACATGTTCCCTCCAGATGAATGAAAGACGACGAGAGTTCCAGACAAGATCTGACCTTGGTTCAAAACACTGAAAACTGAAACCCACGCAGTGCGTTGCTCGCTGTATCTGGGCGGAATCACAGTAAGATCATAGCCTCATTTAAGATGAAGCCCCAGCTTTGGCCTTGACACATACAGAGAGATCTCCTTCTTTACCTGGTATAACTGTTGTGTTCTCAAATGGCTTAACAGGCCAAACTATGGCGGACACAAAGAAACAAAACGAATCTTCTTCACCAAAGGTCGGCCATGCATCAGGACAAACAGAGGTGAGGGAAATTCTGGGGTGAAAGGGTAAGAAGAAGCGTAAAGGTGTGCTTTGGTTAAAGGTGAGAGGGTATGGAAAATATGAAGTAGGGAGGTGTTTTTAAGAGCAGTTGAAGGTAAAAAGGTTGTGCGGGGAGGTTAGGACATGGAAGTAAAAGGAGATCAAAGACAGAAGTTGGTCATTGAATTAGAAGAACAGAAATTATACCCAGAATAAGCCCGTTTGAGAAATTCAAAAAGATAAACTTTTCAGAGTCAGCACAAAGACACTCCAGATCCATTCTGTTTCAACAGGAAATAAGAATGCAGCCATTTTCCAGATATGTCCCTGACTGGCCTCTTTCCCATGGTGCTCAACTCCAACTCTACTGCTTTTATGTAAGGTCAAAGGGATAACAGGATAAAGGCTGTCCTCTCTGCTCCTCTGAAGGACAAGCACTCGGCCGATTGGATTTGGTGGCCTTCAAGGACAAAGGAAGAACACTGGGATACAAAGGAACCAATAGTAGAGGAACACGATTTCATCTGTCTCTCTGGCCTGAGTGAGTGGCAGGGATGGCTAGAGCAGCAATCTTTGGGTGCTGCCTCTTTGTGTCACGGTGCCCTCCATCAGCGTTGAATAGCAAGGCTCGATCCATTGACAAAAACACACTCAAGGATTCTGCAAGATCTGACCTCTGTGAAATGATAGAGCCTGGGCAGGGTTGCGGGGGCAGCCAGGTGGTTTGATTCAGTAGAATGATTCCAAATGTTGATTTGTCTGTAGGTATACTGTATGTGTGCAAATGTTTGTGATCACATTAGAAATCAGAATGCAGAAAATTAGAGAGGCAAGTTAGAAAATGGAAAGTGGTATGGTTCAAATGGCAGAAAACGTAATATGTTCCCAGCTACCATTAAGGTGCCCTCGACAAGGCACTTAAAGGGGCAGCCCACTGATTTGCAATGGCACTTTTATAAACTTAAAAAAAAATGATGGTCAAAAAAAGCAAGAGATACAGGAAGAAACATCCTGACCTTTAGTCCCTAGAATGGATAAAGCTTCAGAAACACTAGCTCCCACATTTCCCATAATATTACTCTGTTGCATTCTTTGTAAGATCTTCTCTGACTGCTCTTTCATTTTCTTTTTTTCTGTTAAAAAGTTGACCCAAGCTGAGATGGTTATTTTCTCAAACTAGAAAGCTCCCTCCAGAGACACAGAAAAAGAAGAAGAAGAATTCCTTTATGAATCGCCTTGAGTGAGTTTCTTTTTCACTCCATTGTTATTTTAAACACACACACACACACACACACACACACACACACACACACACACACACACTCACACACACACACCCATAGACATGTAGTTGTTGTGGGGAGATGTTAGAGTGATGGGGCCGTCACATAATCAGGTGCCCTGAGCAGTTAGGGGTTCAGTGCCTTGCTCAAGGGTACCCCTGTAGTGCCCAGTATGGGAACTGGCACCTCTCCAGCAATTAGTCCTCACTCCATACTGACTAGTCCATGCTGGACAAGCCAAGTCCCCATGGAGTGAGCTACTGCCACCCCATTATACAACTATTTTTAAAAGCTGAGAAGTACTCTCCATGACTAGTGAACTGATCTTCATGTGCAAAATTGGTGGAACGTCCCTTTAACTTTCAGCTGATCCAGTCGAGCTGCTCAACAGCCAACAGAACAAAACAATGGCAGTAGTGGGCAGCTTCCAGATGTGTAACGGTGAAACTCAAGATATTGCTGTAAAAAAAGCCTGGAGCTCCGATGCCATCGAAGGCTTCAATGTGCTGCTGTTTCTAAATGTGGTCAGATATGTTCCAAGTCTTTCTTCTGAGAGAAGGTTTCTCCTTAGGGACAGGAATTGCATGGAATGATATGGATGTTGAGAATAGGCAATGATAATGCTTTAAACGGAGCCTCCTCAAGTACAAATTGAACAATCAGTTACCTGCATGTAGGTAGGCGAGGTCTGGATTCTCAATATCAATGTGATTTTCCTTCAGGTGGTTGCGGAACTCCATGGGAGAGTTGGTGGCATGGCTACATTTGGGACAGTTGTACATCTTCACGCCCTCGTGTTTCCCTGTATGGAGAATGTGCTTCCGGATGTTCTCAGCACAGTTGGATCTGAGGGAGACAAACAAAGATAAAAAGGCATCATTCCTTTTTTGGAATAGATAAGAAAAATAAAGATTAAAAGATGAATCATGAGGGAGAAAACACAAGATAAATGCTTGGCAACTTTCCCAACAGAGGTTTGCTTTACTAACATTTTATTTTGTGGCAATACACTCACAAACCCTCTCTCTCTCACACACACACACACACACACACACACACACACACACACACACACACACACACACACACACACACACACACACACACACACACACACACACACACACACACACACACACACGAAAAAAAACTCAAACTGGGCTTTGGAGCTGAGGGAGAAGCCGTGTTTGGACAGACTCTCAAAGCATCCATTGCTCTGTGAAAAAGGCCCACAACCAGCAAACAAACACTTTCACAGACAGCGAAACACAAACAATATTTACATCTCGCAAATTCTTTGATATTTTGACCCACACGTTTGTATAGGTTTAGTGTGTAATGGTGGTGGTGGGTGCTGTGGGTGATGCCCGCTGTGAGGCTGCACGTGGGTCTAGAGGCCTACTGAGTGCATTACAGATACGTCTGTAGACATCTGTTATGCATTATGTATCTTTTTGAAATTGTATGGAAGGTATTGGAATAATTGTTTGTGCGTGTGAGAGTTTGTGGGTCTTTGGGCTGGTCAGATCGGGCAGGCCAAGCAGAAAGCTACTGCAGGGTGTAGGATGTAATGATGTCAGCTCAGAGAGTCACACACAACCCTCTGCTGATTAATGATGCTGCCTGACCTGCTCCCAGGTTCTATCTAAACCTGCCCACGGACACACACAAACACACACAGATGTGTTACCGGAAAGACAAACATGCACATACATAGACATGAACAAACCTTAGTTTGCGCCAAAATAAAAATCTTGATATAATTTCACAGGTGCAAATATACAGACATGTACCCCCCTCCACACACACACACACACACACACAGACACACACAAGAAAGCACACACATAATGCATCATGCAAGCAAGCATGTGCAGTGTAGAACACAGTTTCATACACACACATAAACACACACCGTCATGTGTTGATGGATTGGGCACTCGTGCTCAGTTTGGACCTGACATTCTCGGACAGTATAATACGCAATTACTCTCCCTTATCACCTTGGCCGGGACAATAAAGCCTCACAGTGCCATAGCTCACGCCAGCCAAGGAGAGAATTTGTTTTCACTTTTGCAGAGACACCTCTCTCCATCATGGGGCCACAGTCCAGCCTCGCTCCACTGGGGCCTTAAAAAAAAACAGAGCGGGCCCTCACTGTGTTCTGTTCATAGTGTATGAAATACATAAGCACTCGCCACTGGTGGACAATGAGCGCTCTTCACAAAACTGAACAGTACAGTCAGTTTGGGTACTTTATAGAAGCAGTAATCCCCAGCAATGTAGAAATGTCTGTTTTACTCGATCACTGATTACAATAATTCAAAATGTAACTAGTTCATGAAAGCTTTTACATTTGCTTTGGGTCAGAGGTCATTCCTGGCTCAGTGGGAAGTGATGTGTTTGGATTTCTGCTTTGTCAAAATTAGGCAAAAGAAGCAGGTAGTTAGCTTGAGCTTTGACTGCCACAGGTAATGAACAGACAAATAAAAGAGGGTCAGCTTTGAACCTCAAAGAAACAAGATAGATGATGCCACAACACTGGTCACACTTTCACAGGTGACATGTACAAAAGCACCGCACTCAATATCTATTACTTTACTTCTGTAAATGGAACCGCAGAAGATGAACCTCAACTCAGGCCCGATGTGAAACGCATACAGTTAAGGTCTTGAAGGTTTAAATGTCAAGAATGTGAAGAGCTTGAATCATTTTAAATATCTAAATGCGTCAGATTTACGTTGATTTAATATGTACACATATTCTCAATCATTTAGCCAGCAGATTGGCACACACTGTTGTGATTACAGCCGTCATGCAAAACTATAACAGGTTCACAGACAAATCATGGCAACATCTGTTGACTGTTTTTCTGCTTAATGAAAAAAAGACAGATGTAAGAACTTAAACTGTCACATGCTCTTAAATTACCGCAAATCATACTGCGAAAAAATGCATTTTATACAAAAAGTGAACTGACTTCTTATTCGAAAGTGGGAGCATGAATAGATAAAATTTGAAGCGGAGCTAAAAGGTTCTAAAGAGAGCGCGGGTGGATTCCTAGGGGGGCCATGCTATCTCTCAGATATGGTAATGGAGTAATTGTCATATTAAAACAACACAACGTGCATTTAGGAGTCAGCAGGTGTCACAGTTAGTGAAAGCCCACACCAGCCCTCCTACTATACACTGTATTAATTAGTCCAACGCTGTTTCAACTTCCTCCCCCATCCATGCACTCACCATGGGAATCAGCCATACTGATGCTCAATGGATGCATCACCCCTTTCTCTGCCTCTTTCTGTCGCTCTCCTTTATTTTAGCCATTTCCATATTCCTCCTCCCAAAGAGTGTATGGTAATGGGAGAGGTGTAATTGAGAGGCGCTTCGTTAGAGGAGATTTAAATGTGTTTCTTTGTGAGTGTTAAGAGTTAGGGGGGGTGTTTGGATCATTGGTGCTATTTGGATCTTATTCTGCCAAGAAGGCCCAGTTATCATCATTAATGTCTCCCCCTCCTCCCGTTACTCTCCTTTCACTTTATAAGGTCGCAAACCTTCCTGGCACTGACAGTAAGCGTGTCATCCTCAAAGCCGCCACCGCCTCAAATTGAAAAGGTATTTTAACAGGTAGATTGAAACATGAATGCGGCAGCATTCAATAAACAATAATAGCCCCAGAAGGATGGTAACGTGGCAGGAGTCAGAGGCTACATATCAATTAGACCGCTTAAGATGGTACAGTGACTCTAATGAGAAAAAAAGAAGAAAAAAACTTGTCATTGTGAACAATAGAATTATTCCTTAAACACTGGAGTAAAGAAGTGTTGTGGTTTGCATAAATAGCTGCAGAATAGTCAAATAGACATCATTAATTGACAGCCCAGGACTCCATGTGCAATATCATTAGAATATTTGTACCACTATCCCACAACTATAATTATCCCCCTCTATTATCTATCTCTGTCTGAATAGGAGATGAGTGGCATTTGATAGATCATTCACTCCCTGCTCATTTACATACATTTGAGAAGCAGCCTTGATGGAGATCACATTGTATCAAGTGGGAACCATAGATGTCATCCATAACATTGAATATGGATATTTAATAGTGGAAATCAGATGTATACCTGTAAAACAGGATATAAATATTTTTCTATGACTGTCAATCACACAATTGCGCCATTTATCTCAGATCTAAATATGTCTTTAAAGTGCACCAGATCTATTTCATAAGCTTACATTGAAAGGTCGAAGGTGTTAACTCATCTCGTCGCTCGTTATCGTGGTCAGGCCACCAGAGACAAGGTTTAAAACATGTATTCAGAGTGGAAGCAGGGTGGAGGCGAGGGCCCTCGCGGCAGTCTGAGGCCCCCACATACAATTCCTCATCCTCACATTAGTAAGCCAGCGGGGCGTTTCCCCAACCTCCCCCTCCTCCCACCTTGCCCCCCCCCCCCTTTCCTTGCCCTCTGGACCTCTCAGAACCCCTGGGGCCACCAAAATGGTAATTGGGCTTCTAATTTACTGTTTCATTTGCCACTATCTGTAATGATCATTAAGTATCAGTGCGGGAACAATGGCCAGGAACATTTGGCTCGTTACAGTGTCTCTGATACTGGGGTTATTCTACTGTAGTGGTTTGATATGGGAACACAATTTGACCTCAGGGAAAGAAATCTGCCAATTTATATGATTAACATTTTTTTCACATCCATTTTCAATACTTAAAGCCTTTGAACCAATAACTTTAATAGGACATTTGGATAGAACTTGACAAATGTTTGCAAGATGGTGGCTTCTTCATCATACAGTCTTGTTTTTTTCCTGAGTTGTGAGGTTCAGTGTCCCATGAGGTACAAATGGAACTCTGCGCAACACACACAATTCTTGCTGTATATACATTTAATATAGACTATTGGTGGCTCCAATCAAATAAGAATAAAAGCCTAGAGTCTGGAGCCAAATATCAACCATACACTACCTACAGACCTTGTAGTCGAATTCAGAAGAGCACATGATGCAGTCTTCCTGCGCAGTTAAATGACACTTCTCCAAAGTATCTTATATGCATCTTAAATTAAACGTCAGTTAAAATCTCCCATACTGGTGGATCCTTAATGGATACAGTCAAGAGATACTTCATGATAACTTTAGGTACAAGGTGAGATACTCCTTTGATAATTGCAAACTAATAGCCTGACTACAATTATTACATCTCAGCATTTCATTTTTTTCTTACTTGGACTGCATACAAAGGACTTATGAAATGAGTGGAGCGCTTCACTGCAGCGGAGCAGGTGGAGCAAGCTGCCGAAATGACTTTGTCACAGAGGGGAAAAAACAAATGAAGAGTACATCTAAAACCAATGATGGGTTTGAGATCATTCCCTTTCACACTCTTCTGCCACAACCTGATGAGGAAGCACAGGATGAGAGAAGGAGAGAAAGACAGAGAGAGGGAGTCAAGGGGACACGGAGGGAGAGAGAGAGAGAGAGAGAGAGAGAGAGAGAGAGAGAGAGAGAGAGAGAGAGAGAGAGAGACAGAGAGAGAGAGAGAGAGAGAGAGAGAGAGAGACAGAGAGAGACAGAGAGAGAGAGACAGAGAGAGAGACGAGAGAGAGAGAGACAGAGAGAGACAGAGAGAGAGAGAGAGAGACAGAGAGAGACGGAGAGAGAGAGAGACGGAGAGAGAGAGAGAGAGAGAGAGAGAGAGAGAGAGAGAGAGAGAGAGAGAGAGAGAGATGGAGATGTGCAACGCCAGCCAAAACTTTTTCAATTTCACCGACAATTTCCTGTGTAATTACTGATCTGGTATGATGGTGTTTTAATGACAGGGACCTGCCAGTGCCAGTGTGTGTGTGTGTGTGAGAGAGAGAGTGTACATGTGCGTGAGTGTGTGTGTGTGTGTGTGTGTTGGGGGAGATCTGGCCGGGCCTGTTGATGATGGCAGAGTGATGAGATGGAGCCGTGCTGTGGAGATTAGACCTGTCTGCCTTCCACCTCTCCAAAACACACACACATGCACACGCACACGCACACACACACATACACACAAAACCTCTAGTATTAACACCACCCTCCCCAACACTCCAAACTACCCTACAATGCCACCTGCTATCTCACCATCACACTCACTCACTTACATACTCCGCACAGACCCTCCCTCCCCCCACCTATCAACCCCCTGATCATCAGCGCCACCAACCGTGGGGCAGGTCAATGAGCCGGTACCTGTAGTCGCACCAGGGGCAGCGGTACGGTTTCTCCCCGGTGTGAACACGCTTGTGCCGCGATAGGTGGGACTGCGTGGTGGAGGCGAAGTTGCAGAGCTTACATTTGAAGGGTCTCTCTCCTGTTGAAAAGATAAGACAAAGACAATGGTGATGAGACCAAGATGACACTAAAGTCACACATAGACATATAAATATACAAACATAGGTATCAGGTCACAAATGACATGGTTTGGCTAACATGTGAAACAATTTAGCTGGATTCATAAATCCAAATGTAGGACTTCTTAGGTTGTTTATAATGCTATGTGGGATTCACTTGGAGACCGACTAAAGACAAAAACTAAATTGGCAAGAGCATATTTTGCTGAAACAAAAGCCAATAAGAGTTCTGAAATGACTGTACTAGTTTAGTTAAATGCATGTAAGTGTGCCCTGCACCTGCTCTACTCTACTCTGATCGCTGCAGGTGATTTCTTTTATTATCTTTTTTTATTTTGTGTATCAAATTTTAATGTCTGAAAGTAATTAAACCAACAATTGAAGAGTAAACGCTGAAAGCAGATGAACTGCCGTTTAATAAAGATTAAAATATGAAATGCCAGTTAAACTGCAAACGGAGAAAGACATTTATATTTCAGTTGAGTCTGAAGTGCCAGATACAATTTAGTTGAAGTGTCAGTTTTCCAAACTTCTAGTTAAAAGTAAGTGAAGATCAGTTGAAGTGTCAAAGTGTTAAACGTTGTGTTCTCTCCTCAGACAGTTTGTGTCTGTCAACAGGAGGTTGAAAACGTATTACTGCATCTCTCTACGAATATGATAAGCAAGATGTTGATGGAAACCCAGATGGGAGATTTCTATCGTTAGATGATAGATGATTACCACATTTGACACATGGCCATTAATCTTACACAGCGATAGATACTTTATTATACATTGTAAACGAATGCTCACAGGGTCAAGGTATCAATTCAACCTAAAATAAAAGCGACAGGAATGATGTCTGTGGGTGTAGCAGCAGACCGGAGTGAAGAAGTCCTTTACTCAACAGCTTTGGTGATGTCACTGTTTAAAACCTGCAATCAAACCTAACCCGGCTTTCATGAGCCGCTAACCTACAGAACATTGAGGAAGGTTATTAACATTCAATTGACTCTTGTAGTCTGCAGTGTTTGTAAAATAAATAAACTCAGAGACATTTCCGTAGCGACAAGAGAAGCATGAGCCTCTGACTTCTGGAACATGTTTGTCATGAAAGGGGAAATATTTGAAAATACTAAATAATGGCACAATGTTGTCTTGAACCACACAAAGATTTGGGACTAGCAGTGGCCTTTTGTAAAATGTCTCTCAGTCAAACTGTGACAAGAGAACACTGTGAGACAGGATGGTGCCTTCATGTGCAGCTGCATCACAACAGCTAAATCAGTGGAATTGACACATGTCAACACAGGAGAGGAGGACGGGGATTGGAGGTTTTGGGGGGGAAATGAGAGAGAAGCTGAGGAGCAAACAAAATGAATTATGAAAACCTAAATGAATATTTATAACAGGATTCTTGATCCTTGGGCGGCTGCCAGACAACGGTTAAGAACAGTATTTGTTTCACTATCCCAATTTCCAAAAAAGCACTCGTTATTGACAGCCTATCTGAAAAATGCAATTTCCCTAAGCGACAGAATGACATGGTGAAATGATAACTGAAATTAAAAATCTCAGATTCAGTCAGCCATACTGGTACACATGCCTATCACTGACAGCGGCATGTCACACTGATGTGCCTGTGTGTGTGTGTGTGTGTGTGTGTGTGTGTGTGTGTGTGTGTGTGTGTGAGAGACAGCAAACAGTTGCTAAAACTATGTGGAAAAAAGAAATTGAGGCAGTTCAGGTCTTAAAGTGTCAATCACCAGCCAAGATTATGAAGGTCTGCACAGTTAGTGTGTGCGCTTCGATTAGTTTTGGACATTAGTTCAGGGTGTGTGTGTGTTTTGCTTCTCACCTGTGTGCTGGCGTCTGTGTTTGGTAAGGGCGTGTCTTGTGCCTCCAGCAAAGCCACACAGGTCACACAGATAAGACTTCTCTCCTGTACAGACAGATTGAGAGGAAGAAAAGGACGAATAAAGCATTAGGGTTTTCTAGGACAGAGAGAAAGAAATAGGCAAGAAAGGACATTAAAACATGACAGAATAAGGGAGAGGCAGCAAGAACCCGAGAGGGAAAGATTAACTTTTGTCTCATTTATACTATAATTATTAAATATTAATTTATACACTCATTCAAATCCAGATCTCCTTCAAGGGACCAAGAAGTACTTCTGAGTACATTCCAATTTATTAGAACGTACGTAAGCAGTCAGACAATAACACAGGTTACGTGGGTAAACTCTTGTAATATTACCCAAAAAGCTCTTTGTAAACTTCCATCACAGTTTACAGCAGGGGTGTCAAACATGCGGCCCGGGGGCCAAAACCGGCCGGCCAGAGGGTCCAGTCCGGCCCGCGGGATGACTTTGCAAAGTGTAAAAATGAGTTGTTTTGATCATAAAGTAAAATACTGTTCCAGATACCTGTGACTAAATGTGTTGTGCCTTTGTAGATACACTGATCTGTAGGTTGTAATGCACATGTGTAAATCATAAACTGAGGCACAATATTGTTGACATTGCACTTTTCTGTTCTTAAGACATGTCAGGTTGTTCATAATGTTTAGTAAAAAGATCAAATCTGAACTTTTTGCACTAAAACGAAGGGGAACATTTGGAGTTGTCGTTATTTATATATTATTATGCTGTGATGTTACTGGTCCGGCCTATTTGAGATTGGAAATTGTGCTGCATGTGGCCCCTGAACTAACATGAGTTTGACACCCCTGGTTTACAGGCTTTGACATTGAGCAACTTTTCCTACCGTATACGATGTAGTAGTGCGCACAAATAATGATGTGCTTAGAGACTCCATTTAGATTGTTCTTTAAATAAAGCTTTCTCTAAATAATCTGGCTAAACTTTGGCTTGTTTGCAACCTCTTAGATAATCTCACCACTCGTGTGACTCGCCCTATAGCACTTTCCTTAAGTCCTAAAGTGCCCTGCCCTAAAGTTGCCATGCTCCCAGATCTTAAAAATAACTTTGTTGAGACACATCTATAAGAATAAGAGCCAAGTGGTAATAACACCAAAACTACATTTTAATAGGAACTTGAATACATCCAATAATGTTTCCTGCCACATACAGGAGGATATTGACAGGAAACAACAAGACATTTCTAAATGCTGAAACTTTAGGGATGTTAATTAACTAATTAACTTAATAAACTGAATTCAATTAAAGACAACATTTTTATGTTTTTAATATGTATTAAGTGTGTTGTGTTGATGTGTTGATGTGCATCTGGATCAAATATATTATGACTATGCAAATGCAGGTAATGTCATTAAAAATCAAATAAACTGTTACTGCTGGTTAATCCAGGTGAGTGTGTGAAGCTACACGATTCAAGACATTTGTTTTATTGCAGTTGTTTTCCCTCCGTCTGCCTGAACTAAATACAACTCATTGTAATTAATCTGTCACTAATACTTTTTAATTTCAAGGTTGCATCGACATTAATCAAAAACAAATACACTTAAATAGTAAAATTACAAGCTCAAAATATGGAGGGGTGGTAATACGTGGAAGGTTATTGAAGTAGATTCATGAAATGCTCGAATCCTTTCGAGTGGCAGAGGAAGTAATGAGGGGCCTCCTTCACTCAACTACTGCTGACGTGCCATTGAGCAAGGAAGTGAGAGCTCAAGTGAAGACAAAGAAGAAGAGAATGTAGCGTGAATGTATTGGGAGAGATGAGTAAAAGGAGGAGAAAGGCAGACACTGAGCAAAGGAAAGAGACTGAACAGATGAGCAGCGGGTCTAGTTGGCTAACAGATGAGCCAAGCAGAAGTCACAGATCACTAGTGTATATCCATCACAGCTCTCACAGCTAACTAATTCCTCCAATCAGATGGATCCGTGTAAATATGTCAAATGGGGGACGGGAAATTGCCAGTGTGGTTTATTGACTGTGATAAAATCTGAAAAGCACCGCTGAACATAATTACATACTTGTCAGAGCCATAAAAATTAGCTTTATTATCAATGGGATGGTTTTGTACAACTTCATTTGGGGGCGATGCCTTCCAGATGGGGAGCGTGGAGAGCTTTTTTACACTCCTCCTCTCTTCCCTGCATCTGGCTCTGTCATTAACAGCATGATGGTCTCTCTCTTTCTCTCTACCATCGCACACAGGCAGTCACACACCCCTGCGCTCTCACACACACACACACACACGCACACACACACAGAGCAACATTTGTGATAAGACTCACACAGGGAAACTCACGCACGTGCGCATACAGACACGTTTAGAGAATGACACAGACATGCGTGCAAATGCGCACACGCACACACTGAGATGCAGATATTCTCACACACACACACACACACACACACACACACACACACACACACACACACACACACACACACACACACACACACACACACACACACACACACGAACACTGTAGGTACCACACGTTCTAACATACAGACACAAACGCTGCATGTGCAGCCGAGATCCCATCACTTAAATATTCAGCTCTCGCCACACACTGATAACACATTTGGGTGACTCTTCCAGCTGGGCCTCAGCGGTGCTCTTCTCCTCTTCTGCACAGATAGCAGCTTTCACCGAGTCCGCAGAGACAAAGCAGCCTCAAGTTTCCTCTATTACACCCATTTAAAGCCACTCGGCTGTGAGAAGAGTTTTAATGCAGTGCCACTTAGAGGGGAGAAAAACAGCCTTAAAAATGTGCATTCGTTAGCCGATTCACACAGGTTCACTTTTCAAATTCCAGCGTGATGGCCTTTAATGTAACAATGTTCTCATGTAAATAAATGTCCATTCTGCTACTTTCTTTGGTCGCATGAAATCACCCTTTTTCATTTGCCGTTCGAAATACCTCATGTTGGAGGTTCCTAGGAAAAAGATATTGCTGAATGTGAAAATGTGCTACAGAGGGCATTTTGAGTAGATTGAATGGGAAAACCAGGTGGCATAAACTTCATCATCAGCAAAAAAAAAAAAAAAGGATGAAGACATCCGAGCGACAAGTGATCTATGACAAGCAATACAACTGCAGCACAAACAACGAAGACAAAAGAAGGAAGGAAATCCTTGATAGTTCAAACCCCCTAAAATTGTGTTTCAAATCAATGTCATTC